>NC_084549.2:52907500-53207500 GCF_033978685.3 Nerophis lumbriciformis | reverse complement strand
TCTGAAATTGTGATAATGTTCCCCTTTAACAGTTGTTTTTCTCACTACGATAGGGCGAAGCCATCCTTGCCCAGGTATTGGAGTATAAATATTTGGGGTTTTGGTACCAGCCGCTAGACTAGATCAATCTATGTCGAAAACTAGATCAGACCAATCTAAATCCGAGCATTAACTGATGAAGCCTACTTGGATGAGAGGCAAAATATAATCTAAGACAAACCAAACAGTCCAGTTGTGATCGATTGAATGCTCTCAGATGACAATGACCTGAATGAATGACAATATCCATAGACACATAGTGTATGGACCTATTTTTCCTTGCGGAGTAATCCCACCTAAATGATGTCATCATGGTAACCCTGTGTACCTTGCGGGCTGTAATGCGTGATCCATTGCTCGCTGCCACATTGCTGAAACTGATGAAATGCCAAAAACAATCAAGAGGGACAAGCAGTAAAAAATGGAAGTCTGTTGTTTTTAAACCAGGGGTGTCAAACTCATTTTTATCTCAGGGGCCGCATGGAGGAAAATCTGTGCATACACGGGCCGGACTATTAAAATCATGGCATTAAAACTAAAAACTAAAGACAACTTAAGATTGTTTTCTTTGTCTTACTTTGGCCAAAAGTAGAACAAACACATTTTGAAAATATTACAATAAAAATATAGAAAAAAAATACTTGCAGCGGTAAAGTTTAGATCCATGAAGGAAAGAAGAAAGTTAATTAATGTTTATAACTGAATACATTTACATATGCATAAAAATGTTTTCTTTTGTGTATTTTTTAATGAATTAAGTAATGTCTATGACAGCCTTTTTCCAAAAGACAATATAGAATGTGAGATATAACAGGATAATGCATACATTTATCATTTGTTTTCAAGACGGTTACAAAAAAGTGGGACCCCAAAAATTTACTGTGCGACCCCATTTTTATGATTTGATGGGGTCCTCAGGATCCCATTTTGAAAATTCCTAGCGCCAACACTGATGGAGTATTGGTGCGTGCAAAACAGCAGCAGGCGGCTGTGGCCTGCGGGCCGGTTCTAATACTAATCAAATATCATCCCGGGGGCCATAGATTATTCATTCGCGGGACGTGACTTTGACACCCCTGATTTAAACAGTCCTTTTTGAATACTTATGGTAAGGATTTTCCTGTCTGGCTCCTCCACTTCCATTTGCAGATAAGCTTGTGCTAAATCAAATTTTTAAAACTTCTCCCCTCTTGCCAGTGATAGAAAATTGTCATGCACAGTACGCAGCACAGGGTTAATGATCACTTTATAGGTTGCTGCCAATAAACAGCTTCAGTCTTTCCTTTTTTCATTACTGAGACAATTGTGTGTGGCCCATTCACTCCATTCAACTTTTGACAGGATCCCAGATATTACTAAGTTCTGAAGTTCTGCTTTCACTTTAAGACGCAGTGCATATGGCTCTGCATATGTAAGTGTGAATGTTGTCTGTCTATTTGTGTTGGCCCTGTGATGAGGTGGTGACTTGTCCAGGGTGTACCCTGCCTTCCGCCCGATTGTAGCTGAGATAGGCTCCAGCACCCCCCGCGACCCCGAAAGGGATAAGCGGTTGAAAATGGATGGATGGATCTGTAAAACTACATAAAAGATTGATTAGTCGAGAAAAGTATTGAACTTCAGTGTCATTTGTTCACGCCACAGATCCATACAAGCCATTTGAAGGTTTGAGAGCAGAGGAGTGTGGGATACTGAACGGCTGTGAGAACGGTCGCTGTGTTCGAGTCCAGGAGGGTTACACCTGTGACTGCTTTGATGGCTACACACTGGACCTGTCCCATATGGCCTGCATCGGTAAGAAACTGTCTAACATGTTGTCACATTACAGTGGAACCTGTTGAAGTCAGTCCTGCTTGTGTTGACAACCTGTTTATGTTGTTTTTTATTACTAATACTAGGGGAGTCCATCTTGGATATGATATTGAATATCAATCCAATATGATCAACTAAAAACAAGTACGGGATTATATATATGCTTGCATGTAAAATGTATGATATAATCCCCAAAACAAGCAGTCCTGTGCGTGATTACTGTTCCAAAGCTGGACAGCCAGTCAACATCTAAATGTCCTCCATTAAACACACAAGGTTGGTCTTTTCTTGTATTTTAGTCAATCCATTTACAAAAAGGTAAACATGGTAGGCTACAGGCTACTAGGAGCTAGCAGCTACACAACAGTTAAGCACACAATAAGTTAAAGTTAAAGTACCAATGATTGTCACACACACACTAGGTGTGGCGAAATTATTCCCTACATTTGACCCATCACCCTTGATCACCCCCTGGGAGGTGAGGGGAGCAGTGAGCAGCAGCGGTGGCCACGCCCGGAATCATTTTTGGTGATTTAACCCCCAATTCCAACCCTTGATGCTGAGTGCCAAGCAGGGAGGTAATGGGTCCCATTTTTATAGTCTTTGGTATGACTCGGCCGGGGTTTGAACTCACATTGCACATAAGCTAGACAAAATTAGGTGTCCTTAATTGAACAATATTGCAATCTAAAAGAGAACATTTGTTAATATAAACAAGTATCAAATAATTATAGTTGCATATTACTTACACATGCAAAGTCTCCAATAATAATAATAATAACTGGGATTTATATAGCGCTTTTCTAAGTACCCAAAGTCGCTTTACATGTAGAACCCATCATTCACACCTGGTGGTGGTAAGCTACTTTCATAGCCACAGCTGCCCTGGGGTAGGCTGACGGAAGCGTGGCTGCAATTTGCGCCAACGGCCCCTCCGACCACCACCTATCATTCATCATTCAATTCACCGGTGTGAGTGGCACCGGGGGCAAAGGGTGAAGAGTCCCGCCCAAGGACACAACGGCAGCGATTTTTGGATGGTAAGAGGCGGGGAGCGAACCTGCAAACCTCAGGTTTCTGGCACGGTTGCTCTACCCACTACGCCATGCCGCCCAGATCCAAGGGTATCAGAAAGTGACCTTCAACAAGCGTGTTCATCTTACTGTGTCCTGAGCTTAACTTCATGAATTATTGTGCCCACAAGGTGTCATACAAAACAATTCCCACTCCACTTCAACTTGCAGACAGCATAAGTTAATGATTATTTACAAAAAAAAAAAGTTTCTCAGTTCGAACATTAAATATCTTGTCTTTGCAGTCTTTTCAGTTGAATAGAAGTCGAAAAGGATTTGCAAATCATTGTATTCTCTTTTTATTTAACGTGCCAACTTCACTGGTTTTGGGTTTGGTATGATCTTAAAGGCCTACTGAAATGTGATTTTCTTATTTAAACGGGGATAGCAGGTCTATTCTATGTGTCATACTTGATCATTTCGCGATATTGCCATATTTTTGCTGAAAGGATTTAGTAGAGAACATCGACGATAAAGTTCTCAACTTTTGGTCGCTGATAAAAAAGCCTTGCCTGTACCGGAAGTAGCAGACGAGTAGCGTGACGTCACAGGTTGTGGAGCTCCTCACATCCGCACATTGTTTACAATCATGGCCACCAGCAGCGAGAGCGATTCGGACTGAGAAAGCGACGATTTCCCCATTAATTTGAGCGAGGATGAAAGATTCGTGGATGAGGAAAGTGAGAGTGAAGGACTAGAGGGCAGTGGGAGCGATTCAGATAGGGAAGATGCTGTGAGAGGCGGGTGGGACCTGATATTCAGCTGGGAATTACTAAAACAGTAAATAAACACTAGACATATATATACTCTATTAGCCACAACACAACCAGACTTATATTTAATATGCCACAAATTAATCCCGCATAACAAACACCTCCCCCCTCCCGTCCATATAACCCGCCAATACAACTCAAACACCTGCACAACACACTCAATCCCACAGCCCAAAGTACCGTTCACCTCCCCAAAGTTCATACAGCACATATATTTCCCCAAAGTTACATACGTGACATGCACATAGTGGCACGCACGTACGGTCAAGCGATCAAATGTTTGGAAGCCGCAGCTGCATGCGTACTCACGGTACCGCGTCTGCGTATCCAACTCAAAGTCCTCCTGGTAAGAGTCTCACCGGCCGTGTTTGTGTTGCTGAAGTCGGCCGCAATACACCGCTTCCCACCTACAGCTTTCTTCTTTGCTGTCTCCATTGTTCATTGAACAAATTGCAAAAGATTCACCAACACAGATGTCCAGAATACTGTGGAATTTTGCGATGAAAACAGACGACTTAATAGCTGGCCACCATGCTGTCCCAAAATGTCCTCTACAATCCGCGACGTCACGCGCTGACGTCATCATACCGAGACGTTTTCAGCAGGGTATTGCGCGCAAAATTTAAAATTGCACTTTAGTAAACTAACCCGGTCGTATAGGCATGTGTTGCAATGTTACGATTTCATCTTTGATGTATAAACTCTCAGACTGCGTGGTCTGTAGTAGTGGGTTTCAGTAGGCCTTTAAAAGCTATGAAAATATTTAATGAATTTTGGCAAGTTAGTGCTGCTTTAAATAGGAATATAAATACATTTTTGATTTCGAAATCACTACACTAATTCAGTTGCTTTATTATTACAGCTGTGTGCTGTCTCGGAGTGATCTGTGATTACGTTTACACAGCTGGTCTCACACCTAATGGGTGAGCACAATGATATAATAAAAATGTTATACCAAATTGTACAGGGAAGTTTGCCAAACATGTAAAAATACAGTACAAACTGCAATAAAGCCATATTTTCGAGGGTAATTGCCGAAATGCTGTTATATGCCTGTGCATCGGTTGGGGACATATCTGCGCTGCTGACCCGTCTCCGCTCGAAATGGTCTCCTGCTGGCCCCACTATAGACTGGAGTCTCACTACTATGTTAGATCTACTATGGACTGGACTTTCACAATATTATGTCAGACCCACTTGACGTCCATTGCATCCGGTCTCCCCTAGAAGGGGTGGGGGTCACCCACATATGCGGTCCTCTCCAAGGTTTCTCATAGTCATTCACATCGACGCCCCACTGGGTTGTGAGTTTTTCCTTGCCCTTATGTGGGCTCTGTACCGCGGATGTCGTTGTGGCTTGTGCAGCCCTTTGAGACACTTGTGATTTAGGGCTATATAAATAAACATTGATTGATTGATTGATATGGATGTGCTTGAACAAACACACAAATACACACATTACAGCGCTTTTTTTTGCCTCACAGCAGAGCGTTTATTGTGATGTAAAAACAATCATTTGTATGAAAATAACACTTCAGTTTGCATAGATTAAAGCACTCTATAACAGATTGAACAACACCTAACTTCAACGGCTTCAACTTTAACAACCCCGACCCCACATCAGACCCTGACGACGATGCAATATGAAGTATAAACGATAAAACATTGAATAATAAGAATATGTGAGAGTTCGACTTCTACCTTGTTTACTTCCCTGACGACATCCTTAAAGTTTTGTAGTCAATCAGAAATATCGAGCAGCGAAGACACGCAAACATGGGAAAGTGTGGAGACAGTGTTTGCATATCACCCATCATGCACTTTAATGAATTAATATATTTGTCATTTTTAAATTATAATTAGTGCTTGAACATGTTTTATAATGTCCGCAAAGTTCAATGAGCAGGAAGTGTTATGTGCGATCGTGTGTTGACTTTATTTGTTGGTTATTGGTGATTAACACCATTAAGTGGGGAAAGTTGTTTGGATTGAGTCATATAAATTGATGTTATGACCACTTCTAAATAAAACTCATGATCACTGTCTATTGTTTCTAACATCGCCCACAAGAGGGCAGCAAGATCACTCCCAATTGATTCACAGGGAACTCAATTTAGGCAAAACTTGTGATATCTCCTTACTGAAGACGCCGGTGGGCTGCACTTGGCCCGCGGGCAGTAGTTTGGACACCCCTGCCTTAAAACATGATGTATATAAACATTCACGTACTAGCTTACATGTATTTATATATTTATTTAACATGTATTTACCCAGGCCAAGACAAATAACATATTTTCTTTTACACTGCTGACCTATCAAAGAGGCAGCATTTACATGTTAGAGATGTTGAAGTGTGATGATAATCTCACATTGTCTCTCATTTACCAACAAACATTTGTGCAATAGCTCGCTCTCAACAGTTCACAAATGTTCTTAATGTTGGAACATAAATGAAGGTTTAAGATGGACTAACACATATCAAGCACAAAAACAAACACGGCAAATGTCTGCAACTTGTGGACAACAGTGCAGACAGCGGACGATAAGGAAGTCTCTGGTGGAGTTTCTTTCTGTAATTATAGTTGATTAGTACTATCATTAGTTATGATTCAATAAAACTACACTGTGCTTTCACTGCCATTTAGTGGCTACTTTGAAGGCTTTGTGGTATAAAACAAGTAAAACATCAATACGCTATTTATTTTCCAATTTTTTGGTTTGAAATCCTGAGCTCTTTTAGGTTTATGTTACAAAACCCAAAACCAGTGAAGTTGACAAGTTGTGTAAATCGTAAATAAAAACAGAATACAATGATATTCAACTTATATTCAATTGAATAGACTGCAAAGACAAGATATTTAATTTCCGGACTAAGAAACAACATTTTTTTTCCAAATAATCATTAACTTTGAATTTAATGGCAGCAACACATTGCAAAAAAGTTGGCACAGGGGCCATTTTACCGCTGTGTTACATGGCCTTTCCTTTTAACAACACTCTGTAAGCATTTTGGGAACTGAGGTGAATAATTTTTGAAGCTTTTCATGTGGAATTATTTCCCATTCTTGCTTGATGTACAGTTTAAGTTGTTCAACAGTCCGGGGGTCTCCGTTGTGGTATTTTAGGCTTCATAATGCACCACACATTTTCAATGGGAGACAGGTCTGGACTACAGGCAAGCCAGTCTAGTACCCGCACTCTTTTACTATGAAGCCACGCTGTTGTAACATGTGCAGAATGTGGCTTGGCATAGTCTTGCTGAAATAAGTAGGGGCGTCAATGAAAAAGACATTGCTTGGATGGCAACATATGTTGCTCCAAAACCTGTATGTACCTTTCAGCATTAATGGTGCCTTCACAGATGTGTAAGTTACCCATGTCTTGGGCACTAATACACCCCATACCATTACAGATGCTGGCTTTTGAACTCTGTGCCGAGAACAATCCGGATGGTTCTTCTCCTCTTTGTTCCGGAGGACACGACGTCCACAGTTTCCAAAAACAATTTGAAATTTGGACTCGTCAGACCACAGAACGCTTTTCCACTTTGTATCAGTCCATCTTAGATGAGCTCGGGCCCAGCGAAGCCGGTGGCGTTTCTGGGTGTTGTTGATAAATGGCTTTCGCTTTGCTTAGGAGAGTTTTAACTTGCACTTACAGATGTAGCGACCAACTGTAGTTACTGACAGTGGTTTTCTGAAGTGTTCCTGAGCCCCTGTGGTGATATCCTTTACACACTGATGTCACTTTTTGATGCAGTACCGCCTGAGGGATCAAAGGTCCGTAATATCATCGTTTACGTGCAGTGATTTTATTTATGAAGGAGTAATACAATTAAATGTAATTACTGGAGAGATTAACTAGTAACTATAACTAAACGACTTTACCCAACACTGCCTTTTCCTTGTCTTTGGACAAAGTCACAAGTCAGTTTGGATGCCAATTGTGTCGTCAACCGCTTATGTTGACGTGAGTGTTCCCGTGCAATCACTGAAGCGTTGCTCTTTGCTCCTCTGTCTGTCCCCAGATGTGAACGAGTGTTCGGAACTGAACACGCGCATGTCGCTGTGTAAAAACGCAAAGTGCGTCAACACGCTGGGTTCCTACCAGTGTCAGTGCCTCCCCGGCTTCACCGCCTCGGAAAAAGCCAACTACTGCGTGGCGACTGCAACCGGGATCAAGCAAGACCAAAGGTCGACACGCACACAGTGAATGTGGACGGACTTGAGTGGACAACAAGAGACTCTGAGACCCTAAAACGCCGTCATGGCGGACACGAACTAACAAGGCAAAGTTCCAGCATTATGTACACTTTTACCACTTTTATCTTCTGTTTTATTTAATACTTTTGATGATATTGTGTCTGTTTTTCAGTTCACTCAATTCTACTATATTTACCGGTGAGCGATTATTACAAATGGTAATCATGATTAATTGCATGTTTTGTGCAATTAATCACAATGTAATGATTAATGTAAAAGTAGTACATTTCTCAGTCATTTAAAAACAAAACAAAAGTGCAATAACGTTTGGTTTGCAACAACTAATGTGCTTTTTAACTGCGGTATTCTTTTTACTATTTCAAATACTATGTGTATTTCTAACTTAAAACCTCTTAAGGCCCAAGCTGTTTGTTTACATGCTTTTTTTTTTTTATTATTCCTCTTTGCTATTTGGGCTTATTGGACCCTAATTAGAATAAAAACTAAGAATCATCTTTTGATATGATGTACTTAGTCCATAAGTAATAAACGTGTACTTCATGTTAAGTGACATGCTAATTCTTATTTTTACACTTTTTTTCCCCAAATTTCATTGTATGTTATACTCTTCTGACACCACCAGATGGCAGTATAAGTGTCCACATAAGTGGCCATAAGACCCCAATTCAGTACTGTACACAATTTTGGAAATAAGAGCTAAAAGGTGCTGTCCACGCATGTGGCCAACTCAGCCTTTAGAGGTTTTAAACAAGAATGGAATCAAACAAAATAAATAAGCTTAGAGACGTCCCGATACGATATTGATATCATTCTGATATGCACAAAAAAATGATATCGGCTTGCGTATAAAATGTCCGATACAAGCAGTCCCGCAGCGTGTTTACTATCTAAATGTCCTCCAATAAGCACATAAGGTTGGTCTTTTTCTTGTGTTTTAGTCAAGTTGTTTACAAAAAGTAAACATGGTAGGCTATAGGCTACTGTGAGCTAGCGTCTACAAAACAGCTAAGCACACAATAGCACACAAGTTAGAGGTACTGTATGTAGTAAGTGTCCTTCATTGAACAACATTGCAGTCTAAAGCGTGTCGGCATCATTTACTTAATGTGTCAGGATCTTAACGTCATGAATTGTTATTTGCCACTGGGAGTCTCATAAAAACGATACCCATTATTTTTTTAAATGTTGCCTATCGTTCACAATCATTATGGGAGACAAGAACACTTTTCTTTTTCTTTTTTATGCATTCTAACAAAAGTCACCTAATAATAGAGGTAATAGGATTTACTCTACTGCCTAGAAAGCACTCTAAAAACTTCCATTAACGTTTTATGTACACACTGTAAGTATACATGTAATGCAGTAACAGGCACATTCATAACAACATGTAATATTTACCTATTTTGCACATTTTAAGCATACAGGGAGGCGCATTAATTTCACAGACGCATCACAACGTTTTCTTTTTCCTTGAAAACAAAAATAACAACTACTACTTATAATGACAGACTTCATGAGAAACAACAAAAACTACTTTGGGACAAATAATGAGCCAGAACCTTATATTTTTGAGCCTGAATATACAGAGGATGTTTTAGAAGCTGAGTGATAAGCAGATCCAGCAAGTAGCACTAAAGCCACATGCTAAACAAAAGATACAAACATAATGAAATAATCACTTACTGTACAATGTCTGCTCTCACTGGGATTAATATCTTACCGTTTAAATGAAGAATTATTAATAATCTTCACGCAGGTAAAAAAAAAAAAAGGAAAATCTTTTCATTTCTTTCTCGCCATCTAAGTTGAATTTCTATACAAGTGAGAGGTTATGATTTATAATCTAAAAGGAACTTTTACCAACTCGGAGATGATGCAACAGCTCACTGGCTCAAGATGTCAATATAGCAGCATAAGCTAGTTGTGATCA
Source organism: Nerophis lumbriciformis (assembly GCF_033978685.3). Taxonomy (NCBI): domain Eukaryota; kingdom Metazoa; phylum Chordata; class Actinopteri; order Syngnathiformes; family Syngnathidae; genus Nerophis; species Nerophis lumbriciformis. The sequence goes on along the minus strand of NC_084549.2, from coordinate 53,197,653 downwards.
CAGTACAAAGAAAATTTGTTTGTCTGCGTTAGCTCTTATAACATCAATATCGTTAATATTTAAGTTAAGTTAAAGTTAAAGTACCCATGATTGTCACACACACACTAGGTGTGGCGAAATTATTCTCTGCATTTGACCCATCACCCTTGATCACGAGTTCAAACCCCGGCCGAGTCAGACCAAAGACTATAAAAATGGGACCCATTACCTCCCTGCTTGGCACTCAGCTTTAAGGGTTGGAATTGGGGGTTAAATCACCAAAAATGATTCTTGGGCGCGGCCACCGCTGGTGCTAACTGCTCCCAGGTTGCGAGATGTAAATGGAGTATTGTTGGCGTTTTTTTTAGTTTTTTTTAGAGGGCTTTATGGGCGTAATAGTGTACTCCCATTAGCTGCATTGTTAGCCACTTCGTACTTGCCGTATCTAATGACTTAAAATGAATTTAAAAAAGAAGAACGTGTGTTCTTGTCTTACATAAGGATTGTGAATGATGGGCAACATTTAAAAAAAGTGCAGTTCCCTTTTAAAGGCAGCATAAGTCCATTCCAGATGGTTAATAATAAATAGGTGAGTGTTTTTCATATCTCCTGTACCGTGTTCTCTGTTTGACTAATTTCACAGGACATTTTCTATCATTCCACACTACAAAATAATAAAAGTATGTATGAATATTGCTGATATCGTATCGGATCAATATCGGTATTTGCCAATAGTCAATATCGGTATTGTGACAGAAGTGAAAAAAGAATGTAAAAGTTGTATCGGGACACCCCTACTATTTGACATTGCCTGCCAAAGGCAGTGTAAGTAAATACAGTGCCAGTATTGCCAAAATGGATACTAACTTTTTTTGTTTATTGACAGTTTTTAAGCTCATTTAATTATTTTGTGTTATGTTTGAATTTGTTGATCATGATTTTAAACCCAGGCCAAATATTTTCTGAAAACAGAACAAAAATTGTCTCAAAAAACGTAAATTAGAACACACGAGGTCCTCAGGTTACGAACAAGTTTTGTTCATCTGACACTTTATGTCCCCAATTTCAGTGTAGGTGGGAACTTATACGGATATGAATACACAGTACACAGAACACATAAAGTACTGTAATAAAAATATGAAATACATAAATGACATGAAAGAGTAATAAAGAACGATTCCTAATCCATCTTGGCTAAGATGCCATCTTCATGATGGTCTTTATGATGGTCACAACAGTTGAGCTCATTTTCTCTTCTATGGTGATGGCTTTCTTTTTCTTTGGCACACTGCCACCTTATGCTTGGGAGACATATTCAAGTGCCAAAAATGTATAATAATCGATCCTCATTGTAGCTGTGTGTGTGGATCATGATGAATTGAACTCATTTTCAAGCAAATATTGGGCAACAATATTTTTTTAAATAACTCAATGAGAGCGCTTTCGTCAACACGGAAGAAACATTGTAAAAAGAGAACCACCTATATATAAATAGAACAATGTCACTATATCAACAAGTTTTCCCTTTTGTCACATACGATTGTTTGAACCAAATAAAGTACATCATCCACTTTGTATCCTGGTTGTCTTCATTTGGGTCACTCGCTGAGTCTGTCAACTTTGGGTGAAAGGTCAAAAAGCAGCTGTTTGTTTGGAAAGGTTATTAGATTAGCTTGTTATGTATGGAAGTAATACTTCAGACTCTAAGTGCTGTGGGAGTACAGAAATGGTGCTGTCCAGTTAGGGATGTAAAAATGGTAAATAAAAAAATAATACAATGATTTACAAATCCTTTTCAACTTATATTCAATTGAATAGACTGCAAAGACAAGATATTTAATGTTCGAACTGAGAAACTTTATTTTTTTTGCAAATAGTCATTAACTTAGAATTTAATGGCAGCAACACATTGCAAAAAAGTTGGCACAGGGGCATTTTTACCACTGTGTTACATGGCTTTTCCTTTTAAGAACACTCAGTAAACGTTTGGGAACTGAGGAGACCAATTTTTGAAGCTTTTCAGGTGGAATTCTTTCCCATTCTTGCTTGATGTACAGCTTAAGTTGTTCAACAGTCCGGGGGTCTCCGTTGTGGTATTTTAGGCGTCATAATGCGCCAGACATTTTCAATGGGAGACAGGTCTGGACTACAGGCAGGCCAGTCTAGTACCCACACTATTTTACTATGAAGCCACGCTATTGTAACACGTGACTTGGCATTGTCTTGCTGAAATGTTGCTTCAAAACCTGTATGTGCCTTTCAGCATTAATGGTACCTTCACAGATGTGTAAGTTGCCCTTGGGCTCTAATACAGCCCCATACCATCACAGATGCTGGCTTTTGAACTTTGCGCCTAGAACTATCCGAAATGGTTCTTTTCCTCTTTGGTCCGGAGGACACAACGTCCACAGTTTCCAAAAACAATTTGAAATGTGGACTCGTCAGACCACAGAACACTTTTCCACTTTGCATCAGTCCATCTTAGTTGAACTCAGGCCCAGCAAAGCCGGCAGCGTTTCTGGGTGTTGTTGATAAATCGCTTTCGCTTTGCATAGTAGAGTTTTAACTTGTACTTACAGTTGTAGCGACAAACTGTAGTTACTGACAGTGGTTTTCTGAAGTGTTCCTGAGCACATGTGGTGATATCCTTTACACACTGATAACAGTTTTTGATGCAGTACGGCCTGAGGGATCAAAAGTCACAGGCTTGCCGCTATGATATTACGAACCGTAGATGGTGAAATCCCTAAATTCCTTGCAATAGCTGGTTGAGAAATGTTGTTCTTAAACTCTTCAACAATTTACTCACACATTTGTTGACAAAGTGGTGACCCTCGCCCCATCCTTGTTTGTGAATGACTGAGCATTTCATGGAAGCTGCTTTTATACCCAATCATAGCACCCACCTGTTCCCAATTAGCCTGTTCACCTGTGGGATGTTCCAAATAAGTGTTTGATGAGCATTCCTCAACTTTCACAGTCTTTTTTGCCACTTGTGCCAGCTTTTTTGAAACATGTTGCAGGCATCAAATTCCAAATGAACTAATATTTGCAAAGAATAAAGTTTTTAGTTCGAACGTTGAATATCTTGTTTTTGCAGTCTATTCAATTGAATAAAGGTTGAAAAGGATTTGCAAATCAATGTATTTAGTTTTTAGTTATGATTTACACAACGTGCCAACTTCACTGGTTTTGGGTTTTGTATGATAAACCGTGGTCAAATCTCTGACAGTTAGTACAGTCAGTAATACCGTCTTAACTAAAATGATCTTAAAACTGTGATAGGAGGCCCAACTACTTGTTTACTGGAGAAGCAAGTAAAGGGGAACTTTTTCTCCTATTTTGTTTAATCTCTAATAAAGCTCAACAAGTCGCTGTCAATTTTCAGATTCCCCATCTTAGATTTTTTTTACAGCGTGATTGTCTGAAGCAAAAAATGACAGTTCCCTCAGAGCAGGGGTGTCCTAACTACGACCCGCCAACATCTTCAATTTAGCCCCGCAAAACACGAGTAAGGAATCTTGCCCGCAGGAATGCTTTCAGTTAAAAAGACTGCTATGTGTGGCTGCTATTTTGTAGCCATCTAGTGGACAACACGAGTAATTCAAGTCCATGACCTTTAATTATGCTCAATTTGAAGCACTCCCCAGCATTTATCTATATGACCCAATGCAAACAACATTCCCTAGTCATGGTGCAAAAAATAAATCCAACGAAACACGAAATGTCAACAGACATTGTCACACATAACACAATCTGCTCACTGAACTTTGTGGATACTATGAAAAAATGTCCGTGCACCATAAAAATTTTTACCTTTAAATTCTTCAGGACAATCTAAAATCATCAGCCCGGATGTTGGGTCTTGGGCGCAGTTGGGTGTTCCAACAGGACAATGACCCCAAACCATACTTGCCAACCTTGAGACCTCCGATTTCGGGAAGTGGGGGGTGGGAGGCGTGGTCGGGGGCGTGGTTGGGGTCGGGGCGTGGTTGGGGGCGTGGTTAAGAGGGGAGGAGTATATTTACTGCTAGAATTCACCAAGTCAAGTATTTCATTTATATATATATATATATATATATATATATATATATATATACATCCTGAAAATATGCAAATAAAACTGTGTTTAGATAATTGATACTTCAAACTTGCATAAATAAATCTTAAGGAATATAACATAACTTGGCTTCTGAGAGGGGGCAGCACGGTGGAAGAGGGGTTAGTGCGTCTGCCTCACAATACGAAGGTCCTGAGCAGTCGTGAGTTCAATCCCGGCCTCGGGATCTTTCTGTGTGGAGTTTGCATGTTCTGCCCGTGACTGCGTGGGTTCCCCCCGGGTACTACGGCTTCCTCCCACCTCCAAAGACATGCACCTGGGGATAGGTTGATTGGCAACACTAAATTGGCCCTCGTGTGTGAATGTGAGTGTGAATGTTGTCTGTCTGTCTGTGTTGGCCCTGCGATGAGGTGGCGACTTGTCCAGGGTGTACACCGCCTTCCGCCCGTTTGTAGCTGAGATAGGCTCCAGCGCCCCCCGCGACCCCGAAGGGAATAAGCGGTAGAAAATGGATGGATGGATGGATGGATGGATGGATGGCTTCTGAGAGCTTCAAAATGTAATGAATAAAATGCTAAAGTTGTTGATAAACAAGCAATTATTTTAATAATTAAATATGGTCATTTTAAATGAATTATTATGATCATTTAAAATTAATTATTTCAAATATGTTTATTTTAATGTATAATTCTATGGCTGGATGTAATAAGGAGTCAGAAAAAATACAAATAAAAATACAATTAATTTTGATTTTTTTTTTTTTAGCAAAATATAGTAAAAATGTATTTAGTTTTTTTTTTTTTAAATGAATAAATATGTTTATTTTTAGGTAAGATAAACATAATAATACAATTTATCTCTAGTCTGGATGATTTAGTTCTTGTCACCCTGTTGTCCTCCCGTCTCTTCCCCAAGGATGCTCCATGAGCTGTGCAAACGCCTGGAGATGCCCTACGTCAACAACACGGTCGGCGGCCCATCGGTGCGCAGCTCGTACATCGCCGCCCTCTACTTCACCCTCAGCAGCCTGACCAGCGTCGACTTTGGCAACGTGTGCGCCAACACGGACGCCGAGAAGATCTTCTCCATCTGCACCATGCTCATCGGCGGTATGCCGGACGCCTCGTATTGAATAACGTGATTGGGCAGGCACGCTGTTTATATCGTGGGAAAGCGGACGTGAAAAACGGCTGTTCTCACTCAGGTCCGCATGGAACTGGAGGGGGCGTGGCCTCCGGCTGAAAATCGGGAGATTTTCGGGAGAATATTTGTCCCGGGAGGTTTTCGGGAGATGCGCTGAATTTCGGGAGTCTCCCGGAAAATTCGGGAGGGTTGGCAAGTATGCCCCAAACACACATCAGAAGTGGTAAAGGAATGGCTAAATCAGGCTAGAATTAAGGTTTTATAATGGCCTTCCCAAAGTCCTGACTTAAACGTGTGGACAATGCTGAAGAAACAAGTCCATGTCAGAAAACCAACAAATTTAGCTGAACTGCACCAATTTTGTCAAGAGGAGTGGTCAACCAGAAGCTTGTGGATGGCTACCAAAAGCGCCTTATTGCAGTGAAACTTGCATGTAACCAAATATTAACATTGCTGTATGTATACTTTTGATCCAGCAGATTTGGTCACATTTTCAGAAGACCCATAATAAATTTATAAAGAACCAAACTTCATGAATGTTTTTTGTGACCAACACGTATGTGCTCCAGTCACCCTATCACAAGAAAATAAGAGTTGTAGAAATTATTGGAAACTAAAGACAGCCATGACATTATGTTTGTCAGGACTTGGTCCTTGGGGTTTGTTTTTCCGGAAGGCAACGGAAAATTGGCGCGGTCAAGACGTGAGTGAGAGTACATGTTTAATATTTAAACAGGGACGGCGTGGCGCAGTGGAAGAATGGCCGTGCGCGACCCGAGGGTCCCTGGTTCAATCCCCACCTAGTACCGACCTCGTCATGTCCGTTGTGTCCTGAGCAAGACACTTCACCCTTGCTCCTGATGGGTGCTGGTTAGCGCCTTGCATGGCAGCTCCCTCCATCAGTGTGTGAATGTGTGTGTGAATGGGTAAATGTGGAAGTAGTGTCAAAGCGCTTAGAGTACCTTGAAGGTAGAAAAGCGCTATACAAGTACAACCCATTTATTTATTATAAACTCAAAAAGCTCAAAAAGGTATAAACAAAAGGCGCTCACAGCGGAGGTAAAACAACTTGGCTATGAAAACAAAAGGCGCGCACAAAGACGGAAAACTATGAACAAGAAACAAAAATTTACTTGGCATGGAACTGTGAACATGACATGAAGAAGAGTGATCATAAAGTGTGCAGAGCATAAATGGGATGTCGCCAGGCTGACCAACAGAAAATGCGAAGCTTAAATAACACAGACATGATTAACAACAGGTGCGTGGCTCAAAACGTGAAACAGATGTGTGACATGACAGGTGAAAACGAATGGGTTGCTATGGAAACAAAACAAGGGAGTGAACAACCAGGAACTAAGAAAGTGTCCAAAAAACAAACAGCACATGGCCAAACAAAAACATGATCAACATAGACATGACAATGTTCTTTACAAGTGTATGTAAACTTTTGACCATGACTGTATATACTTTTTTTTCTCCTGTTAAGTTTAATCTTATTGAAACGTGTCTTCTTGTTGTCTCCTGCCCCCTGTTGTTTGTGGTGTCTTGTGAGCATTTGCATTGCCAACATTTCAATGTATACTACTGTACATGTGTTTTAAAAATGGAAAATAAATGATAATAAATCATAAATGGGTTATACTTGTATAGCGCTTTTCTACCTTGAAGGTACTCAAAGCGCTTTGACAGTATTTCCACATTCACCCATTCACACACACATTCACACACTGATGGCGGGAGCTGCCATGCAAGGCGCTAACCAGCACCCATCAGGAGCAAGGGTGAAGTGTCTTGCCCATACTTGCCAACCCTCCCGGATTTTCCGGGAGACTCCCAAAATTCAGCGCCTCTCCCGAAAACCTCCTGGGACAAATTTTCTCCCGAAAATCTCCCGATATTCAGGCGGACCTGAGTGACGTGTCGACAGCCTGTTTTCAAGTCCACTTTCCCACAATATAAACAGCATGCCTGCCCAATCACGTTATAACTGTAGAATGATCGAGGGCGAGTTCTTAGTTTCTTATGTGGGTTTATTGTTAGGCAGTTTCATTAACGTCCTCCCAGCGCGGCAACAACACACAACAACAGCAGTCACGTTTTCGTCTACCGTAAAGCATTTTGTCTGCCGTAAACAGCAATGTTGTGACACTCTTAAACAGGACAATACTGCCATCTACTGTACATGCATATGTGACAATAACATCTACGGCTTTTAGAGAGTGCACAACTGCGCACACAACAAGGAGACGAAGCAGAATGCATCATCAGAGAGGGTGTTCAGCATGGTTAGAAAAATAGTGACAGAGAATAGAACAAGGATGGACAATTCAACCCTTAACTCAACAATGAGTAGATGAGTGTTATGTGTAAATAAATGAACACTGAAATTCAAGTATTTCTCTTATATATATATATATATATATATATATATATATATATATATATATATATATATATATATATATATATATATTTCAGTGAATTCTAGCTATATATATATATATATATATATATATATATATATATATATATATATATATATGAAATACTTGACTTGGTGAATTCTAGCTGTAAATATACTCCTCCCCTCTTAACCACGCCACCCCACCTCCCGAAATCGGAGGTCTCAAGGTTGGCAAGTATGGTCTTGCCCAAGGACACAACGGACGTGACTAGGATGGTAGAAGGTGGGGATTGAACCCCAGTAACCCAGCAACCCTCCGATTGCTGGCACGGCCACTCTACCAACTTCGCCACGCCGTCCTAAATAAATCTTAAATTTCAAAAAAAGAAGATGGTGAGGAGTAGCCTACCACTATCTTGTCATCTGCAGATGCAGAAAGAGAGCTTTCATGCATCACCCAGGGTTCCTCACTCTTTCTTTGGCCCCCTCCCCTCAGGACCACTAGACTGAGGAACATCTTTTTTTTCCCCAGAACCTGTTAGACTGCTGAAATCTGTATCTCTGTAGCAATGGATACCAATCTACCAATCCCTGGACGAGGAACTCTTAACTTGCATGCGTGCACCAAGTGTCTTCAGCTGGACTTTTATTTGGTTTGGCTTGCTGTCATTTGCACTACAGGATCACAATCCATTCTATTGTTCTAATCATTCTCTTCTATGTGTAGCCTACTATAATTGTGTCCTATCAAATTTATTATGTCTTTTGGTAATCATGGGGTGAATCTGGGACCCCGGAGACTACATTTTTGCTATGACAATTAAAGGGGAACATTATCACCAGACCTATGTAAGCGTCAATATATACCTTGATGTTGCAGAAAAAAGACCATATATTTTTTTAACCGATTTCCGAACTCTAAATGGGTGAATTTTGGCGAATTAAACGTCTTTCTATTATTCGCTCTCGGAGCAATGACGTCACAACGTGACTTCACATCGGGAAGCAATCCGCCATTTTCTCACTTTCGTCGGTGTGTTGTCGGAGGGTGTAACAGCACGAACAGGGACAGATTCAAGTTGCACCAGTGGCCCAAAGATGCGAAAGTGGCAAGAAATTGGACGAAATTTGTTCAAAATACGAGGGTGTGGGGAAAGCCGACGAAATGGTCAGTCGTTTGTTCCCCACACTTTACCGACGAAAGCTATGCTACGACAGAGATGGCAAGAATGTGTGGATATCCTGCGACACTCAAAGCAGATGCATTTCTAACGATAAAGACCCTAGCTTCCCTGGCCTGCTGACATCAACTCCAAAACTGGACAGATCAGCTTTCAGGAAAAGAGAGCGGATGAGGGTATGTCTACAGAATATATTAATTGATGAAAACTTTATTCATTACTCGCGGTTTTACGTAAATTATTATACATAAACTGTGTTTACCAATAATTTAGCTTAAAAACATTAATTTTTTTCAATCATTCGAGCAGTCTTGTGTAATGCAGTATTTTGTGTCTATTTAGGTATGGTTAACCTGAGTGCTGAAATCGTGGAAAAATATATGTTCTTAGCGCGCCTGAAATGGGCTGTCTGCACTCTCAAAGTGCATGTTGTTGCCAAATGTATTTCATATGCTGTAAACCTAGTTCATAGTTGTTAGTTTCCTTTAATGCCAAACAAACACATACCAATCGTTGGTTAGAAGGCGATCGCCGAATTCGTCCTCGCTTTCTCCCGTGTCGCTGGCTGTCGTGTCATTTTCGCCGGTTTCGCTTGCATACGGTTCAAACCGATATGGCTCACAAGCTTCAGTTTCTTCTTCAATTTCGTTTTCGCTACCTGCCTCCACACTACAACCATCCGTTTCAATACATTCGTACTCTGTTGAATCGTTTAAGCCGCTGAAATCCGAGTCTGAATCCGAGCTAATGTTGCTATATCTTGCTGTTCTATCCGCCATGTTTGTTTGTATTGGCATCACTATGTGACGTCACAGGAAAATGGACGGGTGTATATAACGATGGTTAAAATCAGGCACTTTGAAGCTTTTTTTAGGGATATTGCGTAATGGATAAAAAATTTTAAAAAACTTCGAAAAATAAAATAAGCCACTGGGAACTGATTTTTAATGGTTTTAACCCTTCTGAAATTGTGATAATGCTCCCCTTTAAGTTCCTTGAATATTACATGCCAGTGGAGCAGAGGAGTTGGTCGCCTCCCACTATCTCTCTGAAGCCCACCCTGATGTCTGCACACTTAGTTTCCAGCAAAGTAACAATCTGTGAGCAGACGTGCGTGTGAAAGAGGGTGAGAGTACGTGTGGAAGTCTCCTCTTCATGTAACCATGGTTTGACCGTGTGAGACTGCAGGATTATGGCGCACAAAGGAGAGGTTGCCAGTTGGAGAGGATTGGTAAAAGGTAAGCAATTATTGAATTGTGTGTTACGATAACAACAATAGTTGTGTTAGTTGAACAATTCCATAATGTTGTTCATATATGCTGTTAAATGTCATACCCTCAGTGTACTCTTACACAAAGATTTGCTTTTCCTAAAGTGTTTGGCCCAAGTTAAATATATTTCATTTTATTTTTAATACCACGTCTTAACAAAATTCATTTGACCGCCTGAGACATGGAAAAGTACGTCTCCTCAGGTGAAAACAATATGCAATATAACAATAATAACTAAGGGTGTCCTGATACAACTGATTCACGTTTGATATCCACATGGGAGCCTTGAGTGCGAGCCCAGGGGTCAGCAACCCGCGGCTCTAGAGCTACATGCGGCTCTTTAGCGGCGCCCTGGTGGCTCCGTGGAGCTTTTTCAAAAATGTATGGAAATGTCAAAAAAAAATGGGGTGAAAAAGGTTTTTTGTTGTAATATGGTTTCTGAAGGAGGACAGACATGACACAAACCTTCCTAATTGTTCGAAAGCCCACTGTTTAATAGGTTTGTGTTTATCTTTCACTGAGTACTGATGTATTTGGCGAGCGACATTTTGTCCTACTAATTTCAGCGGCCCTTGAACTCACCGTTGTGTGGACCGTGACTCAACAGTTTGTTTACATGTATAACTTTCCCCGACGCTGCCACAGAAAGACGTGTTTCATGCCACTCCTCGGTCTCATTTTGTCCACCAAACATTTTATGCTGTGCGTGAATGCACAAAGGTGAGCTTTTTGATGTGATTGACTTGTTGGAGCGCTAATCAGACATATTTGGTCAAGCTAATCAATGTAATAATAGCTATTTAGGCTAGCTGTACGTACATATTGCGTCATTTGTAGGTATATTTGAGCTAATTTAATTTCCTTTACTTATGTCCTCTGTCTATTTGGTTTGTTTTTCCATGTCTCATGACACATTATCTGTATGTATTACTGGCTGCATTTCTGATAGTTGTTAGTGTGCCATGTTGTTCCAGACCACAGCAAACTTTACCAAGCTTGCAAAGATTGTAATAAATTAGAAGAAGACGGCCTGTCATTTCCTTTAACTTGGACACATACTGTACATCTATACATTTGGCCATTAAAAAGCAAGTCATTTCCAGGAGTTATCTCACCTTCTGAGAAGTTTTACTAATGTTTTTCAATGTTGTAAAAATGTGTAGAATAAATATTACATTTCAACATTTCTGTCAACAAAGATTTGCGTCAGCCTGCGACACATAGTCATTTTGATAGTAGGTTAATATAGCTAATTAGCCACTTACATCATGTGCTGCCTTCATTATAACACTTATATAAGTCTTTTAATTTTTTGCGGACCGATGACTTTTTTTGTACTTTTGGTACAATATGGCTCTTTCAACATTTTGGGTTGCCGACCCCTGTACTAGCCGATATCAAAATTGAACAGATACGATATCGGCAGGAATCGTACATGCTTTATTATTTTGTAGTGTGGAATGTTAGAAAAGGTGTTATCAAGTGAAATGAGTCAATAGGCAGGTATGAAAAATACTAATCTATTTATAATTAACCGCCTGGAATGGACAAGAGTCATTTATTGTTGTTACTTGATGCTATAGTGTGCCAAAAACGTGGAGAGACTGTTTAAGGGACAGGTGATAAATTAGGGGTGCCCAAATTAGGGCCCGCCGGCCAAACTTGGCCTGTTGTGTCATTTTGTTTGGCAAGCCAAATGTATTACATATTCATACCGACCGCTTTCAAGCTGCACAATCATTGATGGCATATCCGCAAGGCTACATTGTAAAAAAACCCAGTAGATTTTACTGTAGAAACCTGGCAGCTCAGTCGCCGAAAATGTATCGTAAAATGATCCTGTGGTACCATGTTTTCTAGGGCTGTGAATCTTTGGGTGTCCCACGATTCGATTCAATATCGATTCTTGGGGTCACGATTTGATTCAAAATCGATTTAAAAAAAAAAAAATTTCAATTCAACTGAAAGGAAATTGGATACAATTGTGATGGTATGAAAAGGGGTAGGATTGATAAATAAGCTCTGCTTCTTCCTACTCCTTTTCGGATGTGCTGTAATGAAACAACTGGAAATATGTGATGAATTACATTGAAACGTATGCATGTTCCAAATAAACTTAAACTGAACTGAACTTTAATGTCTTGTGTCTGCTGGCTACCTCGTCATAGAATGTGCCAACTTTAAAAAAAAAACGATTTTTTTTTTTCCCGATTCAAAACAATTCTCTATTCATTCAATACGTTGGATTTCAGCAGGATCTACCCTAGTCTGCTGACATGCAAGCAGAGTAGTAGCTTTTGTAAAAAGCTTTTATAATTGTAAAGGACAATGTTTTATCAACTGATTGCAATAATGTAAATTTGTTTTAACTATTAAATGAGCCAAAAATATGACTTATTTTATCTTTGTGAAAATATTGGACGCAGTGTGTTGTCAAGCTTATGAGATGTGATGCAAGTGTAAGCCACTGTGACACAATTGTTCTTTTTTTTAATTTTATTTTTTATAAATGTCTAATGATAATGTCAATGAGGGATTTTTAATCACTGCTATGTTGAAATTGTAACTAATATTGATACTGTTGTTGATAATATTCATTTTTGTTTCACTACTTTTGGTTTGTTCTGTGTCGTGTTTGTGTCTCCTCTCAATTGCTCTGTTTGTAGTGTTGCTGGGTTTGGTTTTGGAATTGGATTGCATTGTTATGGTATTGCTGTGTATTGTTTTGTTGGATTAATTCATTTAAAAAAAATTTAAAAATTAAAAAAATTGATTTTTTTAAAATGAGAATTGATTCTGAATCGCACAACGTGAGAATCGCGATTCGAATTCGAATCGATTTTTTCCCACACCCCTAATATTTTCCATTATAGCAGGGGTCGGAAACCTATGGCTCTGGAGCCAGATGTGGCTCTTTTGATGACTGCATCTGGCTCTCAGATAAATCTTAGCTGACATTGCTTAACGATAAGAAATTAATAATTCCGCTGGTAATCACAGCGTTAAAAATAACGTTCAAAATATAAAACATTCTCATTTTTCTACCGCACCTGTTCAAGAAATTGCATTAACGGTAAGAAGTATTTTATTTATTATTGGTTAGCTTCAGAATAACAATGTTATTAAAAATATTAAGAGACTTTTTATACTTAAAAATGCAAGCATTTAGTTGTATTCAGTGTTAAAAAATGTTATATGGAAGGAAGTACATTTTAAAATATTTGGCTTTCCTGGCTCTCTCAGCCAAAAAGGTTCCAGACCCCTGCTTTAGAGTATTGCACTGTAAAAAATAGGGAATGTAGCTTTGACATTAAAAAAAGTTGCAGCTCAGTCGCCAGAATGTGGCTCCAAAAATAACAGTGGGACTGTTTTTCAATGTATAGTAATGGACTGTAAAAGAAATGGCCGTTGATTTTTATGTAAAAAAGAAAAGAAAAACGGCAGCGGAGTCGCCAAAATATTACTGTGAAAATAACAGTGGTATTTTTTACGATAAAAACTGACAGCTCAGTCACCAGAATTTTAACATCAAACAACATTGGTAATGTTTTTCCATTTACAGTATATTTAGTGTAAAAACCACGGTCAATTTTACGGTGAAATTCTGGTGATTGAGCTGCCAGTTTGTTTTTGTTTTTTACAGTAAAATCTCTATTTTTTTTTTGCATTGAATTATAGACCCCTGCTCTATGTTAAAGTTGTGACTCTTTGAGGATCTATAGAGGAGGATAATTTTGGGCAGCCATGCTTCGTCCACGTCCTGTAATGAAAACTTCAATGCTTCGAAATGTTGCATCCTAATCTGTGTCGATAAAGTTTGAAAGCTATCGGATGGAAATCTGCAGAAAAGGACCTTTTTGAATGTTTTGAGGTTAAAAAAAAGTACAACAAATATGCAGGGTTTAATGTTAACTCAATTAGGCACACAACTGTGTGACAATCTCTACTACTTTACAATGAATTATTGCCAGCATGAAGCTAAATGCCTCACTTGTGGTAAAAATCGCTGTTTGTGCCGCGGCCCATTGGCACATTTTCACTTTGGCCCTTGGGGGCAAAACGTTTGGGCACCCTTGTGCTAAAGTTACAAAAAAGAGCGCACATGGCGAAAATTATTCATGAATGATTATCCTTTTTATTATTATCAAAGTAACAGCAGGACATTTTAATGTATGTAGTTATTTCAGTTAACACAACCCATTAAAGTCAAAGGATTAAATTAAATAAAGAAAGAGACAATACTAGTAAGTAGGGACGTCCGATAATGGCTTTTTGCCGATATCCAATATTCCGATATTGTCCAACTCTTTAATTACTGATACCGATATCAACCGATATATGCAGTTGTGGAATTAACACATTATTATGCCTAATTTGGACAACCAGGTATGGTGAAGATAAGGTACTTTTAAAAAAAATTAATAAAATAAAATAAGATAAATAAATTAAAAACATTTTCTTGAATAAAAAAGAAAGTAAAACAATATAAAAACAGTTACATAGAAACTAGTAATTAATGAAAATTAGTAAAATTAACTGTTAAAGGTTAGTACTATTTGTGGACCAGCAGCATGCACAATCATGTGTGCTTACGGACTGTATCCCTTGCAGACTGTATTGATATATATTGATATATAATGTAGGAACCAGAATATTTAAATTTAAAAAATGACTCATTTATTAGTATTACTATATCCATCCATCCATCCATCTTCTTCCGCTTATCCGAGGTCGGGTCGCGGGGGCAGCAGCTTAAGCAGGGAAGCCCAGACTTCCCTCTCCCCAGCAACTTCGTCCAGCTCCTCCCGGGGGATCCCGAGGCGTTCCCAGGCCAGCCGGGAGAGATAGTCTTCCCAGCGCGTCCTGGGTCTTCCCCGTGGCCTCATACCGGTCGGACGTGCCCGAAACACCTTCCTAGGGAGGCGTTCGGGTGGCATTCTGACCAGATGCCCGAACCACCTCATCTGGCTCCTCTCGATGTGGAGGAGCAGCGGCTTTACTTTGAGCTCCCCCCGAATGACAGAGCTTCTCACCCTATCTCTAAGGGAGAGCCCCGCCACTCGGCGGAGGAAACTCATTTCGGCCGCTTGTACCCGTGATCTTGTCCTTTCGGTCATGACCCAAAGCTCATGACCATAGGTGAGGATGGGAACGTAGATCGACCGGTAAATCGAGAGCTTTGCCTTCCGGCTCAGCTCCTTCTTCACCACAACGGATCGATACAGCGTCCGCATTACTGAAGATGCCGCACCGATCCGCCTGTCGATCTCACAATCCACTCTTCCCCCACTCGTGAACAAGACTCCGAGGTACTTGAACTCCTCCACTTGGGGCAAGATCTCCTCCCCAACCCGGAGATGGCACTCCACCCTTTTCCGGGAGAGAACCATGGACTCGGACTTGGAGGTGCTGATTCCCATCCCAGTCGCTTCACACTCGGCTGCGAACCGATCCAGCGAGAGCTGAAGATCTTGGCCAGAAGAAGCCATCAGGACCACATCATCTGCAAATAGCAGAGACCTAATCCTGCAGCCACCAAACCAGATCCCCTCAACGCCCTGACTGCGCCTAGAAATTCTGTCCATAAAGGTTATGAACAGAATCGGTGACAAAGGGCAGCCTTGGCGGAGTCCAACCCTCACTGGAAACGTGTCCGACTTACTGCCGGCAATGCGGACCAAGCTCTGGCACTGATCATATAGGGAGCGAACTGCCACAATAAGACAGTCCGATACCCCATACTCTCTGAGCACTCCCCACAGGACTTCCCGGGGTACACGGTCGAATGCCTTCTCCAAGTCCACAAAGCACATGTAGACTGGTTGGGCAAACTCCCATGCACCCTCAAGGACCCTGCCGAGAGTATAGAGCTGGTCCACAGTTCCACGACCAGGACGAAAACCACACTGTTCCTCCTGAATCCGAGGTTCGACTATCCGGCGTAGCCTCCTCTCCAGTACACCTGAATAGACCTTACCGGGAAGGCTGAGGAGTGTGATCCCACGATAGTTGGAACACACCCTCCGGTTCCCCTTCTTAAAGAGAGGAACCACCACCCCGGTCTGCCAATCCAGAGGTACCGCCCCCGATGTCCACGCGATGTTGCAGAGTCTTGTCAACCAAGACAGCCCCACAACATCCAGAGCCTTAAGGAACTCCGGGCGGATCTCATCCACCCCCGGGGCCTTGCCACCGAGGAGCTTTTTAACTACCTCAGCAACCTCAGCCCCAGAAATAGGAGAGCCCACCACAGATTCCCCAGGCCCTGCTTCCTCATAGGAAGACGTGCTGGTAGGATTGAGGAGGTCTTCGAAGTATTCCCTCCACCGATCCACAACATCCGCAGTCGAGGTCAGCAGAGCACCATCCCCACCATACACGGTGTTGACACTGCACTGCTTCCCCTTCCTGAGGCGGCGGATGGTGGTCCAGAATTGCTTCGAAGCCTGCCGGAAGTCTTTTTCCATGGCCTCCCCGAACTCCTCCCATGTCCGAGTTTTTGCCTCCGCGACCGCTGAAGCCGCACACCGCTTGGCCTGTCGGTACCTGTCTGCTGCCTCAGGAGTCCCATGAGCCAAAAGAACCCGATAGGACTCCTTCTTCAGCCTGACGGCATCCCTCACCGCCGGCATCCACCAACGGGTTCTGCAGAAAATGACTATATATATATATATAATTACTATATATATATATAATTACTATATTACAATTTTAATTGAAACATAACTAGTGAACATGTCTATTTTTTTAACAGTAAAAATGTAAAATCTTCGCCTACTTGTTTAAGTCTTTCTCTCTTCAATAGCTGCAGTAAACATGACAATTACATCAGTAAACAGCAGCTTTTAGTTGTTTTATTGTGGGTGTTTTTAGGGAAACTTGAGTAGCGACAAAGTTTTCTGTGGCGCAAACTAAGGATGGGCCAAATGGCATAAAACCTATTTTACAGATTGTATTACAGCCTCTTGCGACAACCATATATGTCACAACATTTTATTTGGCATATAAATGATGATACAAGCATTTCAAAACAGGTTACAAAGGCTCCCAATTTGGCTGCTGATGTGCAGTATGTGGTAACATATTGCTTCATTTCCAGGTATATTATTTTCTCAAAACTAATACCAATCTACTTGTTAATTTACTCTTAATATCGGGTTACTTTCTGTTGAAACATGGTTCTTTCTAGACTTCTGTTAAACTGAAATAAATACTTATTCTTCTGTTGTTTCGATACTTCACATTAGTTTGAGGAGATACTACAAATTTGGGTATTGATCAAATACCAAGTATATTTACAGGGTTGGTCATACCAGTGGTATGTGTTGGACCAAAAATACAAAAAACAAATCTGTCTGGAGCCACAACAAACAAAAGCCTTATATAAGTGTCTATATTAGCTATATTAGCCTACTATCAAAATGACGTAAATCTTTGCTGACAGAAATGTTGAAATTTTAATATTTATTCTACACAATAGAAAACATTAGTAAAATGGAGGCTTTTCAGAAGGTGAGATAACTCCTGGAAATTATTGGCTGAGAATGGCCAAAGGTATAGATGTGTGTGTCCAAGTTAAAGGAAACGTTAGGCTGTCTTCTTCTAATTGATTTATTGCAATCTTTGCAAGCTGGCTAACGTTTGATGTGGTCTATAACTGCACACAAACAACTATGAGAAATGCAGCCAATATTACATACAGATAATGTGTCACGAGACATGCAAATATACATTAAATACACAGAGGACATAAGTAAAGGAAATGAGCTCAATGGGGGCATAATGATGCAAAATGTACATACAGCTAGCCTAAATAGCATGTTAGCATCGATTAGCTTGCAGTCATGCACTGACCAAATATACCTGATTAGCACTCCACTCAAGTCAATAACATCAACAAAGCTCACCTTTGTGCATTCACGCACAGCATAAAAAGTTTGGTGGACAAAATGAGACAGAGAAGGAGTGGCATAAATCATGTCTTTCTGTGGCAGCGTCAGAGAAAGTTGTACATGTAAACACACTACATTGAGTTCAAGGACTTCAAAAATTAGTAGTACAAAATGGCGTGAAGCATGTTTAATACAAACAGTGGGATTTCTAACAATTAAGAAGGTTTGTGTCATGTTTGTCCTCCTATAAAACCATATTAAAACAAAAAATAATTTTTTCCCTCATATTTTTCCATTTTCACACATTTTTGAAAAAGCTTCAGGGAGCTACAAAGGCGGCGCTAAAGAGCTGCATACGGCTCTAGAGCCGCAGATTGCCGACCCAATAGTGACACTGATACTTCTCATTTTCAGTATCTTTTAATGATTACATTTTTAAACACAATTTTAATCAGGAAAAAAAACACAGAATGGCGGTGCAACAATATCAAATAAATATTTAAACTATTTCCTTAATAATTTTTATTACATAGAACATTTATAATAAAGTCAATACTGCAACAAACTACTATTCGCTTTTAAATCCTTAGTTTGTAAACAATTACAATAATGCCAAAAATGGTTTTGTGATAATATAAAAATATTAATCTAACATGTACTGATATTATACTTGGAATAGTTAGTTGTTGGTTTTTTTACAGAAAAAACAACGGTCATTTCTTTCCCAGTCATTACTATACATTGAAAAACTGGACCAATGTTATTTGTGGCGCACAATTCTGGCAACTGAGCTGCAACTTTTTTAATGTCAAATCTACATTCCCTATTTTTACACTGCATTACTCTAATGCAGGGATCGGCAACCCAAAATGTTGAAATAGCCATATTGGACCAAAAATACAAAAAATAAATCCTTCTGGAGCTGCAAAAAAATTAAAAGCCTCATATAAGTGTTATAATGAAGGCAACGCATGATGTAAGTGTCTATATTAGCTATTAACTATCAAAATGATTATTTTTCGCAGGCTGACACAAATCTTTGTTGATAGAAATCTTGAAATGTAATATATATTCTACCAATTTTTGTAACATATGAAAACATTAGTAAAATGCAGGCTTCTCAGAGGGTGAGATAACTCCTGAAAATGACTGGAAACGTCAGGCTGTTTTCTTCTAGTGGATTTATTACAATCTTTGGCAAGCTGGGTAAAGTTTGCTGTGGTTTGGAACAGCTTGGCACAGAAACAACTATCAGACATGCAGCCAATATTACATACAAATAATGTGTCATGAGACATGCAAATATAAATGAAATACACCGAGGACATAAATTAAATGAGCTCAAATAAACCTACAAACGAGTCATAAAGATGCAATATGTACATACAGCTAGCCTAAATGTAGCATGTTAGCATCGATTAGCTTGCACTCATGCACTGGTTAGCACTCCAACAAGTCAATAACATCAACAAAGCTCACCTTTGTGCATTCCCACACAGTGGTTGGACAAAATGAGACAAAGAAGGAGTGGCATAAAACAAGTCTTTCTGTGGCAGCGTCGGAGAAAGTTGTACATGTAAACAAATTACGGTGCGTTCAAGGGCCGCCGAAATTAGTAGGACAAAACGGCGCTCGCCAAATCCACTCATCAGTGAAGCGTTTTTAATATAAACAGTGGGATTTCTAACAATTAGGAAGGTTCGTGTCATGTTTGCTCTCTCACAGAAACAATATTAAAACAAAAATTGTATTTTTTTCACCATCTTTTCCCATTTTCATACATTTTTGAAAAAGCTCCAGGGAGCCACTAGGGCGGCGCTAAAGACCCGCGGGTTGCCGACCCCCGCTCTAATGGAAAACATGGTACTACAGGGTCATTTTATGGTAAATTTCTGGCGACTGAGCTGCCAGGTTCCTACAGTAAATTCTACTATGTTTATTACAATGTAGCCTTGCGGATAATGCCATCAATGATCGTGCAGCTTGATAGCGGTTGGTATGAATATGTATTATCTACTTTGGTTATAGAACATGTCCATTCATTGTTCTTTTATTAAAACAAAGTAAATATTATTATTCCATGTAATTTCTGTCTCTATGCGGTCACATTTACAATCCATCCTCCGTACTGTAAATGGCGTGATTTAGACGACATGTGTTTATAACGTGGAGGCGAGCTTGCTGTGGGTGTGGACTTTCCATGATGAAGGTTGGCAGATTCGGAAGGTATTAACGGGCGAGGAGCGATCACAGTACAGTACGTTATGTTGCGTGGGTTCAATCTGATTGCAGTGACCTTACAATCAACAACCTTCATTCGGCCCTTAATTGTCCCACCACACACACACACACACACACACACCCACACACACCCACACACACACTGAAGTGCTTTGAAAGAGCGAGACAATGAAAAGCTGGGCTCATATTCTTTTTGTGCAGCCAGGCAGCAGGATGTGGACTCAGTGTTTTTGTTTAGGCAGACATTTTTAGAAGGCCGGAGAGACAAAACAATGCAAGCGACGTCATCGGAGCACAGGGCTGACCCTCTCACAGAGAGGCAGAACAATGGAGGGACACACACGTACAATCACACACAGAGTCGGGGAAGTGGGCAAGAATAACAAACTGCGGTGCAAGAGGAGAATGAGTCATCGAACCAGTTAGGAAGCATGACTTCATTCACTGGCTCCAATTAGCATAAAGTTTGCAGGACTCTAAGACTAGTACACAAACAAATGGTAACACACAAACACACACACACACACACACACACACACACACACACATACATTTCCTGCTCGGCCCTTGCCCGGCCACCTTGTGTAGTACTTTCTATATTTACACCACTAACACTAGCAGGAAAGCCAAACTGGGAAAACAATGGCAGGAAGTCTAATGGCTGCGTGGACAAACACGTTACTTACTGGGATCAACTTCGAGTCAGACTAATGATTGGGGAAACCTTTTCACATTTTTGATGCCTCGTCGTTGTCATCTTGGAGATGGCAACATGAGTTTAAAAGTTAGCACATTCTCTGACGAGGTAGCCAGCAGACACAAGACATTAAAGTTCAGTTCTGTCATGTCTGTGTGATCATGTTTTGTTTAAGTTATGTTCTGCTTGGTTTTGGACTCTTTTTAGTTCCTGCTTTTCACTCCCTTGTCTTGTTTCCATGGTTATCCATTAGTTTCACCTGTTCCACGCTTGGACTCATTGTGCACTCTTGTTTGTGACCATAGCAACCCATTAGTTTTCACCTGCCCTCACGACTCACGCACCTGTCTTTAATCATGTCACTATTATTTAAACCCATTGTTGCCAGGAAGTCTCCCTGGTGACATCACACCCCTGACACTCTGCTTCATGCCATGTTTACGTTTCATGCCCAGTTCACGCTGCTTGCTTCATAGTCCATGCCAAGTAAGTTTTTGTTTATTAATGCCACAGTTAGTGTTTTTGTTTCATTGTTCATAGTTTCTGCCTTTGTGCAAGTTTTGTGTTTATAGCCAAGTTTTGTACCTCCACTGTGAGCGCCTTTTGTTTTTTCCTTTTTATTGTCATTATATTAAATCATGTACTCCCCTTCACGCCACGTATGGTCCAAATCATTTGCACCACGGGAGAACAAATCACGCCATAGTCCTAGTCTTGACAAGTTCAGTTTAAGTTTATTTGGAACATGCATACGTTTCAATGTAATTCATCACATATTTCCAGTTGTTTCATTACAGCACGTCCGAAAAGGAGTAGGAAGAAGCAGAGCTTATTTATCAATCCTACCCCTTTTCATACCATCGCAATTGTATCCAATTTCCTTGTTCTCTGTGACAGAACAGTGAACAAATAAATAATAAACAAATAATATACCATAGTAAGTAAACAAATATTAAATACATAAATAATCTTTGTTTCAATAGAATAACAAAAATACATTTTAAAAAAAGTGTTCAAGATATTCATCATAATTCTTGTTCTGTGTACTTTGTGAACATTTGTAGTTTGAACAGTTTCTTAAACTGAATCATATTGGTTCTTTGTGTGATTTATTTGGTTCATCCATTCCATAATTAAATTCGACATGCAGATATGCAAAAGGTGTTAATTGTTGTACGTGCATACAAATGTTTTAAATTAGATTTTCCTCTAAGGTTATATTTCTCCTCTTTTGTTGAGAAGAATTGTTGTACATTCCTGGGTAGCAAGTTATAGTTTGCTTTGTGCATAATTTTAGCTGTTTGCAAATGCACCAAATCGTTGAATTTCAATAATTGTGATTTAATAAATAAAGGGTTTGTATGTTCCCTATATCCAACATTAGGTATTATTCTAATTGATCTTTTTTGTAACACAGTTAGTGAATGAAGCGCACATTTGTGGTTGTTTCCCCATATTTCTTCAGGACCTTGTTGAATTAGGTCCTGACGTTGAGCAACTCAAACATAACATTGAAACAACATGCTTTTTGACGATGTTTAATCAATGTTGGGTTCTGAGGTTGATTTGACCATTGAAATGTGGTCATTTTCCAACCGATATTCTACAACACAAATACAACGTTGAAACAACATGCTTTTTGACGTTTATTCAATGTCAGTTTGTGACGTTGATTTGACCATTGAAATTTGGTCATTTCCCAACCAACAACGTGGATCCAACGTCAGACATTAACGTTGTCTCAATTAGAATAGAATAGAATAGAATAGAATAGAGTAGAATAGAATAGAATAGAAAGTACTTTATTGATCCCTGGGGGAAATTCAGCACCACAGTTCGCTCACAATAAACAATAAACACTTAGGTATTTTTTTACATGTGAATAATATAAATACAGTCTATTATACAGCATTATTCACATGTGAATAATATAAATACAGTCTATTATACAGCATTATTCACATGTGAATAATATAAATACAATTCAATACCATATAAATACAATTTAAAAATACAACTATTTTGCAAAGTTGTTTCAAAGTCCGTTTTAAAGGACATGTATGTATAATTAATGTTGTTTCAATGTTTTGTGCCTGCTGGGTATTTACAATGTGTTTGGATATGGGAACGCTTTGCTTTATTTGGAACACATTTAAATTGAAAAACGCGACTCATTTTGTGCCAAAAAATAATATTTACACCTTGTCACTATTTTTACGGTCAAACATTGCGGCGAACAGACTTAGTCTGTTTGCCCACGTGTCACTCCACAAAATGGAGTACCCAGACAAAGAATCCCACGCATTGAATAGTCGACAGTGTTTCCCACAAAATGGCTGCAGGGACATCCAGATATAAGACATCCTCTTATCATTTGCATACTGGCTATGACGTATGTATTAAAAAAAGAACACACACACACACACACACACACACACACACACACACACACACACACACACACACACACACACACACACACACACACACAAAAAAAGACAAACGTTTGTGGTATTATTAGTTATATAAGTAGTGACGTTTCGATACAACTTTATCATATCCGATACGGTACTGATATTGGAGGCCTTGAGTATTGCCTGATACCAATATTGATCTGATCTCAGCAGAAATCATACATCGACAGTACTTTTCTTAATCGGTAGTGTTGAGTTATAGACAAGGTTTGATCAAGTGAAATTAGTCAAAAAGAGAACAATGGTAGATATGAAGAATGCTAACCTATTTATTTTGAACTTCCCACTCCCAAAGACACTAAATTGGCCCTAGTGTGTGAATGTGAGTGTGAATGTTGTCTATCTGTGTTGGCCCTGTGATGAGATGGCTACTTGTCCAGGGTCTACCCTGCCTTCCACCCGAATGCAGCTGGGATAGGCTCCAGCACCCCCCCCCCCGTGAGGGACAAGCCGTAGTAAATGGATGGATGGACTGATGAATGTCTAAAATGGACTCAAGGCTGGGCTTCACGGTGGAAGAGGGGTTAGTGCATCTGCCTCACAATACGAAGGTCCTGAGTAGTCTTGGGTTCAATCCCGGGCTCGGGATCTTTCTGTGTGGAGTTTGCATGTCCTCCCCGTGACTGCGTGGGTTCCCTCCGGGTACTCCGGCTTCCTCCCACCTCCAAAGACATGCACCTGGGGATAAGTTGATTGGCAACACTAAATTGGCCCTAGTGTGTGGATGTGAGTGTGAATGTTGTCTGTCTATCTGTGTTGGCCCTGCGATGAAGTGGCGACTTGTCCAGGGTGTACCCCGCCTTCCGCCCGATTGTAGCTGAGATAGGCTCCAGCGCCCCCCGCGACCCCAAAGGGAATAAGCGGTAGAAAATGGATGGATGGATGGACTCAAGGCTGTCTTTAAGTTTAAATGGAATGGTATTTGTTTTAGTCACTATAATTCATGATGTTAAGTTTATGCCCCAGTAAATTGAATGATGCGGCCCCATTTGTTACTGGACACTTTCTAACACGCTTCTTCTGCCTTGGAGACTTTGTATGTGTAAGTAATATGCAACTATAGTTATTTGATACTTGTTTGTATTGACAAATACGCTCTTTTAGACTGCACTATTGTCCAATTAAGGACATTTATTACGAGTGTCGAGCTTGCGTGCTATTGTGTGCTTAGCCGTTGTGTAGCTGCTAGCCTACCATATTTACCTTTTGTAAATGACTTGACTAAAATACAAGAAAAGATCAACCTTGCATGCTCATTGTACAAACCCTGTTTCCATATGAGTTGGGAAATTGTGTTACATATAAACATAAACGTAATACAATGATTTGCAAATCCTTTTCAACCCATATTCAATTGAATGCACTACAAAGACAAGATATTTAATGATCAAACTCATAAACTTTTTTTTTTTTTTTGCAAATAATAATTAATTTAGAATTTCATGGCTGCAACACGTGCCAACGTAGTTGGGAAAGGGCATGTTCACCAGTGTGTTACATCACCTTTTCTTTTAACAACACTCAATAAACGATTGGGAACTGAGGAAAGTAATTGTTAAATCTTTGAAAGTGGAATTCTTGCCCATTCTTGTTTTATGTAGAGCTTCAGTCGTTCAACAGTCCGGGGTCTCCGCTGTCGTATTTTACGCTTCATAATGCGTCACACATTTTCGATGGGAGACAGAACTGGACTGCAGGCGGTCCAGGAAAGTACCCGCACTCTTTTTTTACGAAGCCACGCTGTTGTAACACGTGCTGAATGTGGCTTGGCATTGTCTTGCTGAAATAAGCAGGAGCGTCCATGAAAAAGACGGCGCTTAGATGGCAGCATATGTTGTTCCAAAACCTGTATGTACCTTTCAGCATTAATGGTGCCTTCATAGATGTGTAAGTTAACCATGCCTTGGGCACTAATGCACCCCCATACCATCACACATGCTGGCTTTTGAACTTTGCGTCGATAACAGTCTGGATGGTTCGCTTCCCTTTTGGTTCGGATGACACGATGTCGAATAATTTCAAAAACAATTTGAAATGTGGACTCGTCAGACCACAGAACACTTTTCCACTTTGCATGAGTTCAACTTAGATGATCTCGAGCCCAGAGAAGCCGGCGGCGTTTCTGGATGTTGTTGATAAATGGCTTTCGCTTTGCATAGTAGAGCTTTAATTTGCACTTACAGATGTAGCGACCAACTGTATTTAGTGACAGTGGTTTTCTGAAGTGTTCCTGAGCCCATGTGGTGATATCCTTTAGAGATTGATGTCGGTTTTTTAAACAGTGCCGTCTGAGGGATCGAAGGTCACGGTCATTCAATGTTGGTTTCTGGCCATGCCGCTTACGTGGAGGGATTTCTCCAGATTCTGTGAACCTTTTGATGATATTAGGGACCGTAGATGTTGAAATCCCTAAATTTCCTGCAATTGCACTTTGAGAAAAGTTGTTCTTAAACTGTTTGACTATTTGTTCACACAGTTGTGGACAAAGGGGTGTACCTCGTCCCATCCTTTCTTGTGAATGACTGAGCATTTTTTGGGAAGCTGTTTTTATACCCAATCATGGCACCCACCTGTTCCCAATTAGCCTGCACACCTGTGGGATGTTCCAAATAAATGTTTGATGAGCATTCCTCAACTTTATCAGTATTTGTTGCCACCTTTCCCAACTTCTTTGTCACGTGTTGCTGGCATCAAATTCTAAAGTTAATGATTATTTGAAAAAAAAAAAAGTTTTATCAGTTTGAACATCAAATATGTTGTCTTTGTAGCATATTCAACTGAATATGGGTTGAAAATGATTTGCAAATCATTGTATTCCGTTTATATATTACACTATATCTAACACAATTTCCCAACTCATATGGAAACGGGGTTTGTAGGACATTGAGCTGCTGACTGCAAAAATCGGGCCAAAATTCTGAACTAAAAAAAAATATTTGAATCCGAAAAAAACAGAATCTCACAAATCAAAATCTATGAATATGAACATAAAACATTTATTCTAAATAATTACTGGAGTGAATCATAGTTGTATCCAACCTGATTAAAATGTGCTTATTTTTATTTTGAATACACTGATGTCGTTTTCAAAATTCAACATCAAAACTAGATTTTTCGATTCAACATATTTTTTCAAGCAATAATTGCATTAAAACTAATGAAAGTGTGAAGGTTTAACCGGCCGTAGAGGTGTTGTCAGTGTTTTCAACAACATCAGATTTGAGTGAACAGAAGGTCAATGTAACATCTGCCCGCAGCAGTCAACTAAACACAAATGCAAACATTTCTTTCTCCTTGTGGGAAAAGGTGGCTAAACAACCACCTGATGGATTGTAGTTAGTCACTCCAACTCCAGATATTAGGAATTAATCTACTGAAATCTTACGTTTATTTTACAAAAACACATTTTACAGAGCATAATGATCATTTTACATGCAGAAAACAATGTGGAATACATATTAATGATGAACGAAATGTATAAAAAATTTTTTTTAACTTTATTGAACACTCCTGTTGGCAAAGACAACGATAATCAGAGAAAGAGGAGGGGAAGGGACAAGTCCCACTACTTCTCAATTATTTTCTGTTACGCCCCCCCTTGGAAGAAAGAAAACATTTCGTCTCGTCCCCCCCACACACACACACACACTCTCCGCCGCGGCTATAAATAGTATAATTTGTCTAAAAAATTGTTATAAGTACACCTCTGCACGGCAGTGTATCCTTATTAACAATAAAGAAGACCAAAAATAAATAAATATAGATCAACTTACAACAAATAATAACTTTATTATTAATTGTTTTTTATTCTGTAACAGAAAACATTTAAAGTGCATCAATTTGCTTGAAATTTAAAAAAAATCTTTATTTAAATTAAAAAAAAAATTTAACCGACTTGAACCATTTGAAACTGAAATCAAATAAAATAAACTCAATAAATAATAATACATTTAAATTGATCAGCAACATTAAGTCAGGAGCACAAAATATAAAAAAACTTTAACCGACAAAACAAAAGTGAATACAAAATTTTATGCTGATGTTTTTTTTTGGTTTTTTTTATCAAGATGAGAAAGTCAGGATTAATGACTACAATGAGTACTTTTGTAGTGCACAACTTTTCCAGGCGGGGTTTGAAGCATGATACTAAAAAAGCATCCCCCCCACCCCCCACCCCCCCCACCCGGCGTTGCACCCACTTGGGGGGCCCGCCCCACTATTTGAGAAGAACTGCACTAACACCACATTTGTACTTTGCTATAAGCTCTTTTTTGAGTTCAGAAGTGTTTCTCACCTTCTTTATCAAACTGCTGGCACTGGACGATTGACATTCTTTGTTTGGCCGATTCATTCCGCAAAATGATATGCGATTGCGTATAATGTTCGGTCAGACGGGAACCAAGAAGGTATACAAAATTGGGGGCACATTTTGTTGGAAACCCAATCTTACAAAAAGTGAGTTACCACTGTAAATTCAACAAAAAAAAAAAATTTGAAACAGTCTCTAACAATCTCTAACAATATTTTACCAAATTGTTTTCTATTAATTCAATAATTTATTAAGAATAATAGTTGAATTGAAATACATGACACCCAATTAAATCATTACATGTGTTAAAGGGATTTAAAATAAGCTTCAATGATACAAATAAAAATATTCCGAAAATACACAGAAAGGCAAATATTATTTTTCTAATACTGATACTTCCTAGTTTGTTTTCTACCAAATTAAATAAAAACTTTGTAAGAACATTTGACATCTAGGGCTTTTAGAGAGTGCAGTGCACAACTGCGCACACAACAAGGAGACGAAGCAGAAGAACGAGGAAGATACAGCCGAGGCAACGCCGACGACGAGTAAGATGAAGAAATACGCTTGTAAGTTCCAAGCCGCAGCTGCGATTGGACTTGGATAGCCTCCGGGAAGAAGTAGTGGACTACCAAGTGCTTGGCAGTGAAGATCTTCCTCAGGAAGCAAGGATTGACCGGTTTTGGGCCATGCGAGGGAGAGATGGAAGATTCCAGACTCTAGTGCATTTGATGAAAGCACTTTTGTGCGTGCCACACAGCAATGTATCATCAGAGAGGGTGTTCAGCATGGTTAGAGAAATAGTGACAGAGAATAGAACAAGGATAGACAATTCAACCCTTAACTCAACAATGAGTAGATGAGTGTTATGTGTGTGTATATGTGTAAATAAATGAACACTGAAATTCAAGTATTTCTTTTATATATATATATATATATATAATTAAAAAAAATAAAATAAAATAAAAAAATATATATATATATATACATTTATGAAATACTTGACTTGGTGAATTCTAGCTGTAAATATACTCCTCCCTTCTTAACCACGCCCCCAACCACGCCCCCAACCACAACCACGCCCCCCGCCTCACCCCCAACCTCCCGAAATCGGAGGTCTCAAGGTTGGCAAGTATGATTAAAATGACCAAATACGGTAATATGGTACATATTAGATACTGTTGTGAACGTGTTTGTTACTACATTATATATAGACTTGCAATGTGTATATAAAATGTTTTGATGGAGGGTTTTGAAGTTGTTTTAGAGGGCTCTGAAGGCTACAACCGTGCCTGCCATTCGCCGCATCTTCCGAGCGTTTTTTAAAATCTTTAAAAAAAATCCTAATTAAAAAAAAAAAACACGTGTGTTCTTGTCACTCATAATGATTTCGAACGATAGGCAAAATTCCAAAACAAATGCAGTTCCCCATTAAGTGTGAAGTTTGTATTATTGATAAATGTGCTGCTATGTCCCACTCCTACAAAACCATTGCATTAACACATACCGTGTACGCAAAGATAGCAGACTTATTATTATTAGAGATGTCCGATAATATTGGACTGGAGATATTACCGGCCGATAAATGCTTTAAAATGTAATATCGGAAATTATCGGTATGGGTTGCAAAAAGTAATTTATTTTTTTAATTTTTTTTTGTCCTGTCCAGCTTCTCAGGCAAATCATATAGTTGATGTAGATGCCGATATCGGCTGTTCAGATTGAGCCCAGTTTATAATTTCCTGTTATATAGTATGCCAGGCAGTGTTGCACTAAAGGAGGACTATGTTATTGTTTACTTTATTACTCTAGTATACTCTGTACTGAAGCTGTGTGCCTTCATTGTTTTTGTAACTGTTGTTTTGAGGCATATTTAAAAAAAATAAAAAATAATGCACTTTGTGAAAGTCAAAGTATAGTACTTCCCATAGTTGTAGTGGGTTATCTCAGGGAGAGCATGTCCCAAATTCCAAGCTGCTGTTTTGAGGCATGTTAAAAAAAAATAATGCACTTTGTGACTTCAATTACAAATATGGCAGTGCCATGTTGGCACTTTTTTCCATAACTTGAGTTGATTTATTTTGGAAAACCTTGTTACATTGTTTAATGCATCCAGCGGGGCATCACAACAAAATTAGGCATAATAATGGGTTAATTCCACGACTGTATGTATCTGTATCGGTTGATATCGGAATCGGTAATTAAGAGATGGACAATATCGGAATATCGGATATTGGCAAAAAAGCCATTATCGGACATCTCTAATTATTATTCAAGTTGATTTTCGTGTGTGTGCGTGCGCATGCTTGTGTGTGGGTGTGTGTGTGTGTGTGTGTGTGTGTGTGTGTGTGGGGGGGGGTCACATGGCTGCAATGCTGCAGTGTTTACTAACAAGAGGAGGAGGGCATATTATCTAATCTACTCTGTGCTCTATTGCCTGGCAGCTTGGTGTGTGTAAAAGCAGATATCTCTGTGAAGGAAACCCTTGACCAGCACGCTGCTTATCACTGGGTAAGGTCATTCTATACACTATATATACTTGTATACATACATATGTAAATGTATATATATATATACTGCATATATTCTATGCAGGAAAGTTGGTGTCACATTGCAAAGGGTGTGTCAGTCTTTCTTAGATAGTTTTGTGACAATATCCAAAATGGTGCAGCTGTTTAGTGATTATTAAGGTTGTTGATCACATTGATTATAAACTAGATTTAATGTAAATTGAAGTGATTGAGTGTAAAAAGAAGAAGAAGCAACGCCTACACACTCAGCATCAAGGCCCATATTTTACACCCGGCAAAACATGTAAGTTCCGTCACTGTGGACCCGATGCAAGTTGACAATGAGATGTGTTGTGGACAGCCAAAGCGGGAAAAGACACGGTGCCTCTCATGACTTGTGATGGTGAAGGCTATTTACAAGCACAGCTGACTGCACATTGTTGCTTTAAATAGACCCTGAAGTGTGGCAGGGCCCAACATACAGACGCCGAGTGTTCTTTAAGGCTCTCTAAATGTGCACGTACAAAAGTGTGCTGAGAACAAGCACACAGTGACGCGTCTGTGAACCGGCGGCGGAGACACAGTGACCAATTGTCGGTAGCAAAGCACAAGTCATGCTAAAGGGCACAGCTGACTCTGACATCCGCGGAAATAAAACATGACTATGTTAAATTGTAGCAACATTTTATGAATAGCCACTGATTCCATTCAATCTTTGAATACTGACTTACGAACTGAGATCCAGTAGTTGTACTCGAGTGAGAGCACCGTTACTTTCAGGTAATGTGACTCAAGTGCAGTAAAAAGTAGTCATCAAAATAATGACATGAGTAAGAGTTAGTAAGTATTCTGGAAAAACTACTAAAGGACTGAGTAACTGGTGAGTAACTTCTCATTTATTTCGTAGATATTTTCTTAATGGTACTTGCACTACAACTGTAGTTTGTGTGTGTGTGTGTGTGTGTGTGTGTGTGTGTGTGTGTGTGTGTGTGTGTGTGTGTGTGTGTGTGTGTGTGTGTGTGTGTGTGTGTGTGTGTGTGTGTGTGTGTGTGTGTGTGTGTGTGTGTGTGTGTGTGTGTAAGTGTGCGTGAAAGAGACACACTACTACGGCATGTGCTACAAAAGATGCACCTTTTACAGTCATTTTATAACAGAGCTAATGTTAGCATATGTGCAGCTAAAACATAAAAAAAACCCATCAACAACATGTGAACGTTTCCACTGTCACAGATGACAGCACATAATAAAAATGTTATTTTTCATGGTTTGAGTTTGATTGGCAACACTAAATTGGCCCTAGTGTGTGAACGTGAGTGCGATTGTTGTCTGTCTATCTTTGTTGGCCCTGCGATGAGGTGGCGACTTGTCCAGGGTGCACCCCGCCTTCCGCCCGAATGCAGCTGAGATAGGCTCCAGCACCCCCACGACCCCGAACGGGATAAGCGGTAGAAAATGGATGGATGGATGGAGTTCTCATGGCTCATTGAAGAGTTGCGCTGCTTTGTCTGACATCATGTCACTTTTTACAGTGTGTAGATTGAGTGTGGTCATGTGACTGCCAGGCTTTGTTTGATCGGTGAAATGGAGTCACTAGTGCTTACGTTGGATTGGTAAAACGGCGTCTTGTGACAGTGCCTGCTGGAAGAAGTCTCTCTAACAAACCAAATGAATATGCTTTTGCAAGCAGTAATGAATAATTATCAATAAATATAACAATGATATAAAGAAATGTCCTAAAAAGTCAGGTGAGTAACGTTTCTTCTTCACAAAAATATTCACATAAAAGTAAAAAGTAAGTTGTATTAAAAGTACTCTGACAAGTACAATTCATCCAAAAAGCTACTAAATGTAGCGCGTTACCACTTGACACCTTTTTTAGCCATGAAACCAGAGTGAGCCACATGACATTTTTTTAACAACAAACACAACTAAATGCGTCCAATTTTTTATATGCTGATTTTTTTTAAATTAGTATAATAAGTCTACATGTATTCTTCACAACAACGTTGTTATATTGAAGCAAACTTATAATTCTTATCTTTAATGCAACTTCTGGTGCTGCCTTGTTTTGCTGATGACTTTGTAGTCGGGTCGATACGTGGCGAGGTCAAGCTTCGCGCAGGCGTTGAGGCTTTCATCAATTAAACGAGATTGTAGCCTGCTTTTGTTTCAGATGTGAGAATATTTCAAGGCGTTAAGATTTTTTTCTGCGAGCCAGATGCAGTCATCAAAAGAGCTACATCTGGCGTGCAGACCACAGGCTCCTTACCCCTGGCCTCGAAGAACACTTGAAATGTGTTCAAATGTTTCTAGTAACACATTTAGCGAATCTTAAGCCTTGATTTACGCTCCTGCATAGACACTATGCCTTCGACTCCAACGCCGGTGTCAAACCTTTGATATTTCTTCGTCTGGCTGTTTTCCGAAGAGTCAACTAAGCCATCCACAACCGGGGTTGTGGATGGCTGAGTAGCGCTTTATAGCGGCAGCCGGCCTCCAGGCCCCCCCCCCCCTGTTGCGAGTTGTTGTGATTACATGTACCATGTTTATGTGTGTCATGCTATGTGAGGTTTTTTCCTCGGACTCAGTCTGGACCCCTCCTGAGGGTCCAGCCTTAGACTTTTTTTTTTACTCTTCCCCCTTTCCCAATGTCACCTTTTTCCCACCTTTTTTAAGGAGCGCTGTAAGTGGCTGATCCGTTGGCGGTCCCGTCTTGTCCCCCTGTAACGTATGTCTGCTCTTAGTGGGATTGTGCTGAAAATGTATTTTCAGTTCTTATGTGTCTTGTACATGTTAAGAATGGACAACAATAAAGCTGCTGTCTGTCTAAATGAGCAACCACTACTTTTTCTCACCTCTTAGATTGCTATTAAAGCTGGAACCAATTTATGTGGTACAATATTTTCACTTTCAATACGACACCAATGTTGGAGTCTTGAGTTTTGGTCGATACCAAATACCACAACCTTTATTTAACCAGATAAGAAACCCATTGAGATCAAGATCTCTTTCACATGGGTGACCTGGCCAAGAGGTCAACAGCACATGTCACAGAGCAGTTTCAGAAAAGTAATACGTTAAGACATACATGTTAAAATGCGTAAAAGAGAACTGGAAAACAATAAAGATTTACACCTTTTAAAAACACAGGCACTGTGCAAACGTCTCTCGCTGTCTGTCCCTCAGGATAGAACGGAAGGCTCCAAATGGAAGTAGTTCAGAGAGTTTCAGTTTTGTCTGCAATGCATTCCATGCCACACTGCAAAAACTGAAATCTAAGTAAGATTAAATATCTCAAATAAGGGTGATATTTGCTTATTTTCTGTCTGATAAGATAATTCTTCTCACTAAGCAGATTTTATGTTAGAGTGTTTTACTTGTTTTAAGGGTTTTGGTCCTAAATGATCTCAGTAAGATATTGCAGCTCGTTGCTGAGATTTGATGACCTATATTGAGTAAAACATGCTTGAAACTAGAATATCAACTGTTGCAAAGCTGTGTCATCAACACTCACAAGTATAAAACTACTTTTTTAAAGTACTAATTTCTTATTTCAAGCATGAAAAAAAACAATCATGATGCCGAGCGCCTACACTGCAAAAAGTCAGTGTTCAAAAACAAGAAAAAAAAAATACAAAAATGAGGGATATTTTACTTGAACGAAGCAGAAAATTATCTGCCAATAGAACAAGAAAATTTGGCTTGTCAAGACTTTCAAAAACAAATAAAATTAGCAAACCTCAATGAACCCAAAAATACCTTAAAATAAGCATATTCTCACTAATAACAAGTGCACTTTTTTTGGTAGAAAAAAAAATTAGACCTTTTTGCTCAATATGTTGAAAAATATTCTTGAATAAGTAAACGCTAGTGCCATTATCTTCACATAATGATACACTGCAAAAACTGAAATCTACGTAAGATGAAATATCTCAAATAAGGGTGATATTTGCTTATTTTCTGTCTGATAAGATAATTCTTCTCACTAAGCAGATTTTATTTTAGATTGTTTTACTTGTTTTAAGTGTTTTGGTCCTAAATGATCTCAGTAAGATATTACAGCTTGTTCCTGAGATTTTATGACCTATATTGAGTAAAACATGCTAGAAATTAGAATATCAACTGTTGCAAAGCTGTGTCATCAGCACTCACAAGTATAAAACTACTGTTTTAAAGTAATAACTTTAACTTACTTCAAGCATGAAAAAAAAAATCATGATGCCGAGCACATATCATTATGTCAAGATAATATAATATAAATAATAATATACTTTATTTAAGAATATTTGTCAACATATTGAGCAAAAAGGTCTCTTTTTATTTTTCTACCAAGAAAAGTGCACTTGTTATTAGTGAGAATATACTTATTTCAAGGTATTTTTGGGTCCGTTGAGATTAGCTTTTTACTTGTTTTCGAAAGTTTTCTGCCAGAAAATAAGAAGCTGCAGGGGGGAGCAAATGTATTGCTATATTTAGGTAGTAATCAGAATCCTCTTCATGCTCTTTAAAAAAAATCACGAGTGACAAATCTACCAACATTTTTTGGTCTTATTGGACACTTTTGGAGACTGTAACATGAAAACTTATTACATAACGTAGCTCATCTCAATGAGCAGAAGGTGCTGCTTTGGCCCCTACCCCATCTAATAGCACTCCAAGGTAGCTCCGTCTTGTTTGTGACATTAAAAAACATCAGAAGAAGCTCAAGAAGAAAATTAGTTTCCAAACACTTCATTTTTTTTTTTTTTAGTTTTTCTTTACCGCAGCACAGCGCCCACAAGAGTGCCAGGTACAAGGCCAATTAAGAGATGAGGTGATAATTAACTTACTGTCTTTTCTTCTTCTATTGACAGTCACAAATATTTTTGAAGCTACTCTACAATTTTTTATGAAATCAAAAACATGGTATGTATGTTTACAAAAGGAATGTTGCTTCTCTTCTGCTGTCAGAGATACTTTGGTGAAGACGAGTGTGACAACATGGGATCATCAACTCTAGGAAAGGAAGCATCTCTTGAGGCCCTCCTATATGAATGCATCCATGCATTTCGTAAGTGGTGCACACAGTCACATAATACTCTAGTTTATCATAAGGAACTATTAGAATACTAACCTTGGGTACCCTGTACACAGCTTCAGATGTGTCCCAGCAGGCACAAGACATTAATACAACATTGATTGTACATGCATGTCCTTTAAAAGTGACTTTGAAATAACGATGCAAAATAGTTGTATTTGTAAATTGAGAACAAATTGATGTCTAACGTTGGATCCACGTTGTTGGTTGGGAAATGACAAAATTTCAATGGTCAAATCAACGTCACAACCTGACAATGAATAAACGTTGTCAAAAACTATGTTGTTTCAACAGTGTATATGTGTTGTAAAATATTCTTTGGAAAAAGCCCAAACTTCAATGGTCAAATCAACGTCAGAACCCGACATTGTCAAAAAGCGCCTTGTTCCAACGTTAGGTTTGACTTGCTCAACATCAGGACCTAATTCAACAAGTTCTCAATGTTGTTTTAATGTCTTTGTCTGCTGGGATGTAGAAATTTATTAAAATAGAATTACTACCGGTTGGAGCCAATATTACTTTAAAAGACCCTGAAATTAGCCTAATTTCAATCCTTTATGATCCATTTCAGTGTAATACTGTCACATCCTGTTGATTAAGCCTTAGCGTCAGCCTGTTGATCTGTTAGCGTTAATGCAGTTTTTGGATAGCTAAAAAGCGTTATTTCATTTTTGTGTACATGGCCCTCGGTAGGAAAACTTTGATCACATCTGCGTTAGGAAATCAATACGTCATAACCTCTGCTTTCTTGTGCTGTTCCTTCTGTTCACAGATGACAATGGAGAGCTAGAGGCTAATTTGCCTCGCATGCTACTACTAATGCATCGCTGGTATGTTGTATCTTCTGAACTGGCTGGAAAACTACTGATGATATATCCTTATCAATATCTATTAGTTTATTAATAATGCATCAATAATAAGTATGGTGGTCCCGATACAAACTTTTTCACTTCTGATACGATACCAATATTGGAACTTTGCGTAATGGTAAATACTGACTGATATTGATGCGTTACAATACCAGCAGGTATCATACATACTTTTATTATTTTGTAGTGTGAAATGTAACACAAGTTTTGACCAAGTGAAATTAGTCAAACAGAAAACAGTGGTAGGTATGAAAAACACTAACCAATTCATTATTATCAGTTTGGAGTAGACGTATGCCGTGCTTAAGGTTACGTTTTCTTGAATAGAAGATTATATCCAATATTTTACATGCAAATCCATATATGCTTTCATAATGACATCTATAGTTGTGGAAACACAAGACCGTGTTGTTGTAGTTCCATCCATCCATCCATTTTCTACCGCTTATTCCCTCGGGGTCGCGGGGGGCGCTGGAGCCTATCTCAGCTACAATCGGGCGGAAACAATTATTTCACATTGTCAATCAAACCTCAGCATCATTATTTGTGTAAAGCCGGGATGTCCAAAGATTGTGGCCCACATCTTGATGTCTATTGGCCTGTTGCATTTTTATAAACCTATTTAAAATAAAAATGAAGCACAGCTTACAATTAAGCATTACCCTGGTGCATTAGGGCCACATTGAAAAGAAAAAATACATACAGATTTCCAAAAAAGTAGTACATTATAACATTGCTTGAATATTCGATCCAACTCAAAAAAATGTTTCTAAAGTATCAGTTAGCTTTGTTGTTGAGTAACTTTTAATGGGCTTAGATTTATTATACCAATTGTTAGTTTCTATATTTTTCTATATGATTACAATTCTTTTTAAACAACTATTTTATTTTGTATATGGATGTTTTTATTTGTATATTGTTAACTATATTCTATACATATCCATCCACCTTCTTGCGCTTATCCGAAGTGGGGTCGCGGGGCAGCAGCCTAAGCAGAGAAGCCCAGACTTCCCTTTCCCCAGCTACTTCTTCCAGCTCTTCCCAGGGGATCCCGAGAAGTTCCCAGGCCAGCTGGGTGACATAGTCTGTCCACTGTGTCTTGGATTTCCCCCGTGGTCTCCTACCGGTCGGACGTGTCCTAAAGACCTCCCCAGGGAGGCGTCCAGGGGGCATCCTGACCAGATGCCCAAATCACCTCATCTGGATCCTCTCGATGTGGAGGAGCAGTGGCTTTACTCTTTGCTCCTCCCGAATGACAGAGCTTCCCACCCTATCTGTAAGAGAGAGCCCCGCCACCCGACAGAGGAAACTAATTTCAGCTGCTTGTACCCGTGATCTAGTCCTTGTCATAACCCAAAGCTCATGACCATAGGTGAGGATAGGAACGTAGATTGACCGGTAAATTGAGAGCTTTGCTTTTCGTCTTAGCTCCTTCTTGACCACAACAGACCAATACACGGTCCACATCACTGCAGACGCCGCACCGATCTGCCTGTCGATCTCACAATCAACGTCTTCCCTCACTCGTGAACAAGATCTGGATCTCCTCCCTAACCCGGAGATGACACTTCACCATTTTTCGGTCGACAACAATAGACTCGGACTTGGAAGTGCTGATTTTCATCCCATTCGCTTCACACTCTGCTGCGAACCAATCCAGCGAGCGCTGAAGATCCTGGTCAGATGAAGCCAGCAGAACCACATCATCCATGAGCCAAAAGGACCTGATAGGACTCCTTCTTCAGCTTAACGGCATCTTTGACCGTTGGTGTCCACCAGCGGGTTCTGGGATTACCGCCACGACAAGCTCCGACCACCTTGCGGCCACAGCTCCGAGTGGCTGCCTGGGCAATAGAGGCAGCCATTTCTCCCAATCACGCCTCTCCAGGTCTCACTGTCGTTGCCAATGTGAGCATTGAATACCCCCAGTGTATGTATAAATGTTGTAATAGTTGATACAATATTTATTTATTGCATTATTTATTTGACTTTTATTTATCTGAGAGATTGCCAACTTCTTGTGGTGAAGAGCTACCAGCGAAATCTTAGTATTCAGGTGCGACACCCAAGTTGAACAGGTGTGACGGTAGAGGCCTGACAAAGTGCAATCCTCTTCTCCAGGTTGGAGTTGGACATATAGGTTCTGATTTACTAACTGTTTGCGTGTACTAAAACACCTGCAAACTTGATTGCACACATAAAGCTGATCTACTAAACGTGTGCAAAGGGATTGTGTCTCTTAAGTGAGCAGGTGTGCAATCTATTTTGCGTCTCTGTCTTCAATAATAGGCAAAATATACACTGATCATTAAAACAATTACAATACTGGGAGAAGAAAATGTAAATCGAATTACTTAGTACACACAATGTGATTAATCAACACTGTTTTGCAGCACTATTTTAGCGTTTTTTTAATAACTGTGCAAACTGACAGTTCCACACACAGCTGCAGGATCAGCACTTCTGCTGCACAAACAATGGACAGACGACAATCCTCCGTCATGGGTGTCAGAAATAAAAAAAAAACTGTTGGGGCGGTATAGCTCGGTTGCAGGTTCGATCCCGCTTCTGCCATCCTTGTCACTGTCGTTGTGTCCTTGGGCAAGACACTTTACCCATCTGCTCCCAGTGCCAACCACACTGGATTAAATGTAACTTAGATATTGGGTTTTCACTATGTAAAGCGCTTTGAGTCACTAGAGAAAAGTGCTATATATATATACTTCACTTTTGAAAACAGTTTATAGGTTACAAAAGCTCTGCTTGGATGCTGAAGTATTGCGCTTATACACAGCAACTAAAAACTTTTTTTTTTTTTTAATTGATTACTGTAAATTTTGAATCGGCTCAGAAACATAATAAAGAAAATCGCAATTCAGATGTGAATAGATTTGTTTCTAGCACCCCTATTATTTATGAATTGTCAATTATTTGTTGCCACCAACAAAGAGGCCACAAGGACGTCTGTGCCTGTGCTGGACAAAACCAGAAGTTTCGTAAAGAAGTTTGGTCATGACAATATCTTGCTTGAGTTCTGCAACCGTGTCCTGCTGGGCAACAAGCTACTGGACATGTGGTCTCTCTCCAACATCATCCCGGTGCCCAAATCTGCAGACCTCTCGAAAACAGACAACTACCCAGCATCCGCCTGACTTGTATTGATGCGAAGGCCCACATATGCATGATACTAACCTGGAATCGGCATGTCATTTACCCTCACCTGAGGGAAAACCAAAACGGCTTTCGAGACGAGAGGACCATAAAGCCCAGATCCTGGCCCTGGGAGAATAATCGAGGAGGTGAAAGAGAAAAGAACCTGACGGCTGTAGTGTGCTTTATTGACTTCAAAAAGGCTTTTGACTCAATACATAAAGGGATCCCAAAGGCCTTCGCCGTCCTTCCCAACTTGTTCCGGGCAATAGAGACCATGTATGCATTACATGGTCTTAGATGGCGTCAGTGAGAAGTTTGACATTCTGGCTGGGGTAATGTATTTCCCCTTCCTCCTTGTCAGGCGAAATGGTAGAATACTTATTACCTGTATTATTTGTTAGCCACGTCTTGCTAGCAGTTTTTCACTACCTAGAATGCATAGAAAATAGAA
Source organism: Nerophis lumbriciformis (assembly GCF_033978685.3). Lineage (NCBI taxonomy): Eukaryota > Metazoa > Chordata > Actinopteri > Syngnathiformes > Syngnathidae > Nerophis > Nerophis lumbriciformis. Next base: position 53,157,939 of record NC_084549.2, on the reverse strand, counting down.
ACACGTGTTCTTGTCTCAGATAAGGATTGTAGATAATGGATAAAGAATGTCCCCAAAAAGTGCATTTTTATCTTTTTGATCTACAGAAACTCAAAAAATTAGAATATCGTGTAAAGGTCCATTCATGTCAGCAGTTGAACTTCAACTGAGAAATTAATATGCGATATAAACTCAACTCAACTCAAGCCTTTTTTTGATGATCATGGCTTAGAGTTTTTGGAAACCCCAAATTTTCTGAAATTTTCAATTTGAGGTTTTCATAAACTGGTTAAGTCATTATCATCCAATTTATATCAAAATAAGGCTTGAAATATCTTGAGTTGCATGTTATGAGCCTATGTCATATATTAGTTCCACCTTCTAAATCTAATTACTGGGATAAACTAACCTTTGCACATTATTCACATATTTTGAGTTTCACCTGTACACTGCATTGGTTCCTTTTTAATTTGATAAAAGCATCCTCTAATTTTTGTGTATGAGACCTTTGGTGCAAGACTTTTAGACAGCACCGATGTCATAACACATTTTTTCATAGCACTTTAGTGTTGGACCTCATTAGATGGTCAAACTGCTGGCGTTTGTCATATAATTCAAACAAGAGGTAGAACACATGGAACTGTGTTAATTCAACTTCTGTATGAATGTATAATATATTTTTCCAACTTGAAAATAACCCTTAACCCACCTCTACGTACCGTGAGTGCAAAGATGACGACTGCCAGCTAACCAGACTGAAGATTTGTTATTTAATGAGGTAGGATGCAACCTTTTATGTACAATCATAATATACAGCGAATTCAGGCCCACTGGAATTTATGATGGATATATCCCTTACTTGACACTTTTCAGTTTACAAATGTACTTTAAATTGAAAAAATAACATATATTCATGTAAAATCATTGAAACAGTGATAATTGTTTGAGTGGCTTATTAGCATTTACACTACGTCGTCACACGAGACTTTCCATAAAAATGTTGAATCTAAAATCTTGGTGATATCTTACGAGCTCCTAAATGTTTTCTGTATGTCACCTTGGGTCACCAAAGTGTCTCCATTATCACAAGTCCAACCTGATGAGATAAGACGTTCTTTGTGTGTCCAGATACTGGATAGTGACGTTCCCTGCAGAGTTCAACCTGGATTTGGGTCTGATCAGGATCACAGAGGAGTTCCGAGAAGTGGCTGCAAAGCTCAGCTGTGAGGAGCATTTTAAACTCATTGATATCTCCACCATGTAAGTCACACAGAATGCAATTACTATATGTGAAAATGGCAGATCATTATAGCCAATTTTGGTAAAGCTCAATTCTTTATGAATGACTCTGAAACAAGAAGGGGCATGTAACTGAAGTTACCTGGTGGATTATTTTTAGATCTACATATAGATTGATGTGCAATACAGGAACCTGTAAGATAAAAAAAAATACATTTAAGTAAAGCACATACAATACTAGAGATGTCTAAATCAGGTATTGGTGCAACATCAGCAAAACAAACTAAATAAGTATGGGATTAAATAATCTTGCATGTAAAATATCCATTATGGGCACTTCGATATGGCATCAAAATGTCCTCCAATAAGCACACAAGGTTGGTCTTTTCTTATATTTTAGTCAAGTCATTTACAAAAGGTAAACATGTAGCCAGCAGCTACACAACAGCTAAGCAAACAATAGCAAAAAAACTAGACGTACAATATTGCAGTCTAAAACAGCACATTTGTCAATATAAACTAGTATTAAATAATTGTAGTTGCATATTACTTATGGATGCAGAAGCGTATTATAAAGTATCTAGTACAACAAACGTGTCTGCATTATTCAAACTTAATTTAAAGCGGTCCTATAATGGAAAACCAACTTTTCTTATTTAGGATCTACATAAGTCCAGAAAATGTGAAATAAAACCACAGAAGCATGGCAGGGATATTTATAAAACAATCTTGCCTTCTTCCAAACTTCCAAACAAACCGTTTGGAATTTAAGACTTTAGTGATGTATTTTGCCTTAGTTACGTCAACCGATATCTCCGTATATAGTACAGGTTTACTTGAAGAGCTTCGTGCGAGTCCGCCATTACTATCCAGTTGTAGTCAATAAGTTTCTTCTGTTTCTCTAAAATCTTGGGGTGAGGCAGACTGGCTCGTACATGCACATGCATGCTGAAATCTTCCGCTGTAGCTTATAGTGGCTTATATCCTATACCAGGGGTCACCAACCTTATTGAAACCAAGAGCTACTTCTTGGGTACTGATTAATGTGAAGGGATACCAGTTTGATACACACTTAAATAAATTGCCAGAAATAGCCAATTTGCTCAATTTACCTTTAACTCTATGTTATTATTAATAATTAATGATATTTATCTTTGTGGAAACACTGATCATCTTAATGATTTCTCACAATAAATATATATAGAAACAGATAAATATCAATATGCAACACTTTATTTTTATATTTTCTCTAAGTGCACATTTTTCAAATTGAACATTTTCAAATGATCCCTTCTAAGACAGTCTTGTGAAATCACAATATCCCATTTTAACTAGCTAGCCACTAACACCCTCTAACAAATCATGAATTACTTTGCACCATGTTTGTACAAATAATAACTCATGCAAAATATAAAAGTCAGTCAAAGTTGTTAGAATATATAACAAATTGGACCAAGCTATATTTCTAACAAAGGCAAATCATTATTTCTTCTAGATTTTCCAGAACAAAAATTTAAAAAGAAATTCAAAAGACTTTGAAATAAGATTTTAATTTGATTCTACAGATTTTCTAGCTCTGCCAGAATATTATTTTTGAATTTTAATCATAAAAATTTTGAAGAAATATTTCACAAATATTCTTCGTCGAAAAAAACGAAACTAAAATGAAGAATTAAATTAAAATGTATTTATTATTCTTTACAATAAAAAAATTTTTTTTACTTGAACATTGATTTAAATTGTCAGGAAAGAAGAGGAAGGAATTTAAAAGGTAAAAAGGGGGTTCCCATAAAGAAATACAATCATGTGTGCTTACGGAATGTATCCCTGCAGACTGTATTGATCTATATTGATATATAATGTATACATTGTGTTTTTTATGTTGATTTAACAAAAAAATAAATAAAATCAATTTTTTTATTTTATTTTTATTTTTTTTATTTCAGTGGTCCCCGGTGGTTGGGGACCACTGATGTAGACCAAAAGGAAGGGTTGAACGGGAGGAAGTCACTACTACTACAAAATAATAAAAAAAATCACCACACCTTAAAAATTAGCGTTTTTTTGGGGGGGTTTTTTTACATTTGAAAAGATCAGATTCCAATCGGATCTGTACTTCCTACTGAAATGGTCTGAATCTGATGCGAAAAGATTAGATTTGAAGCACTTTGGAGTGTTAAGACTGGCAAAAAAAATCAGATCTGTTTCACTTGAGGGCAAAAAAAATCAGATTTGGTGTGCAGTGGAAACAGGGCCTAAATTGGGGTTCATAATTGCAGACATTGTCCAGATTCATGTTACTTTTCAAATGTTCCCCGCCGGGGATGGAAGTTTGACACCTGTGATATAAGACACTTATTGATTATTTTGGTGTCTGCTGTCTCCAAATCAGCCCGTTCTTTCGTCATTCATGAGTTTATAGATGAAATTGCTGGGCAGACGGTACGTCTACAATTTCTGACATGGATGGAAGATTCTCTACCGCTCCATTGTTTTTCAGGGATCGCCTCCTTCTGACTGTAATGTAGTAATTTTGCATAAAGGTGCCAGTTTGCACATACCTTCAAACGTGCTAAATAAAGACGCAACACAGTTCCAGCAAAACGTTTTCAGGCTTGACAAATCAAACTGCATGTGCTAAATAATTATAAAGTGGAACCTTGATGTACAGGGTTCGTAAATCAAAAAGTTTGTATAGTAAAACAAACAATGTAAATATGAATAATGCGTTCCAGCAGGACAAAAGTCCCTATTTCAGTCAAGGCGTGTACACTTTGAAAACAATATAAAGTGTTATATCAAAGCAACATAAAGGTGATGAATCAACTGTCTCTTTATTAACAAGCCAAAACAACAAGGACAAGCTGCTCTGCCAAAACGCGCAAAGAAGTCCCTTTGATGCCCTCACAAACATGAAGGGAGTCTTTCACTGTTCAGCGAGTGGAACCTGACGCCATAAACACTTAAATAAATAAATGATAAATGGGTTACACTTGTATAGCGCTTTTCTACCTTCAAGGTACTCAAAGCGCTTCGACAGTATTTCCACATTCACCCATTCACACACACATTCACACACTAATGGCGGGAGCTGCCATGCAAGGCGCTAACCAGCAGCCATCAGGAGCAAGGGGTGAAGCGGACGTGACTAGGATGGTAGAAGGTGGGGATTGAACCCCTAACCAGCAACCCTCTGATTGCTGGCACAGCCACTCTACCAACTTCGCCACGCCGTCCCTTCTTGTCCTTTACTTTTAATGTGTACTGTGCACCGAAAAATCTGAATATGAATACGCGTATTGTTAAACCCCTGTTCATTTCAACTGGCGGCCTGTGGGTCACATGCGGCATCCCGAAGCTTTTCATTTGGCCCGCCGCACATCACCCAAATGGGCTTGATATCTCGGGGTGGCTCATTTACTATATGCAGTACTTCGCCATCCCGCAGGGGGCAACAGTGAAGCAAATGTGTCACAATGAAGCAGAAATAAGGTGAGTAGAAGAAGACTACTCAAAAAATGGCACTACCGACCCTGAAAAAATCTAAATAAACTGCGAAAACTTTGACCAGCGATTGTACAACAAAGTATGAATGTTCTTCCCTGAGCCTCTGCTCGAGTCATTGTTTTCTATCAGACATTTTAAGTGTCGGACACGCTGTTCCAGACCAGCAACAACTTTGTAAGTAGATATTGTGTAGATATTGTGTATGTAGTTTGTTTTGGATTTATATTGTTGACTTCGTGATGTCTTTAGTATTCGCCGTCTTGTTGTTTGTCTGAGTAACTCTTCAGCAAGCAAAGCGCTTTTAGAACATGTAGTGTTACATTTTACCAGTAGAGGGCAATACCGCTACACCTTAGTTTTATTTGTGTTGGGCCATATACCTGTACAGTGTTCCCTTGTTTAACGCTGGGGTCACGTTCCAAAAAATACCCGCTTTAAATGAAATCCGTTTAGTAGAAGTTGCCTTTTTTTTTCTTTCGTTTTTTATTTGTGTTTTCGTTAATTATATATATTTTTCGTTTACACTATATGTTTTTTCATTTACAGGATGTTTTTTATTTTCTGTGCATATTTTTTGTTTACTGGTTTTAAAATTGGATTTATTTTATGTTATTTTTGTTTACAGCACTGTGCAGTATATGTTTGCTCCTATCAAACAATTTTGTAAATTAGGCAAGCTGAACACATTCTGTACTGTACAGCAGTGGTTCCCAACCACCGGTCCGGGGACCGGTACCGGTCCGTGAGGCATTTTCTACCAGGTCGCAGAGAAACATGAAATCATTTATAAAGGACTGCATTTTGATGCATATGAAAGTGCAATATATTTATCTGTACAGTAATATATTTATTTATATCTGCACATTATTGCTCTTTTATCCTGCACTACAACAAGCTAATGCAACGAAATGTCGTTCTTATCTGTACTGTAAAGCAGTGGTCCCCAACCACCGGTCCGTGACGCATTTCGGCTACCGGGCCGCAGAGAAACATAAACATTTTTATAAACGACTGCATTTTCTCCGACTTAATTTTCGCCTGTCCCACTAGACACACCAATAAGCTTGTTTATAGATGTACAATAACACTCCTCATAGGAAGTTGCCATTTTTTACAACTTTGTGAAATGATTCAATGCACATTAATGAACATATAAAATATAAATGTGACTGATTGTAGCCAAAGGCTGATTTCCATCTGCATTTCATTGCAAAGAAACAAGCCCAGGGCTCCCACTAATTCAGTGTTATAGTGAGTTGTATTTTTCATGCACTTATGTTTGCTGTATTTTTATCTGGCACAAGAGGAAAGCCGGTCCCTGAAAATAATGCCTACATTAAACCGGTCCCTGGTGCAAAAATGGTTATGGACCACTGCTGTACAGGACACATGGCATGAAGAAGATTGATTGACAATGGTCTACAGTCCCTTAGCAAATCAGGATGCAGAACACAAGGCGCATTCATAAGCTGTAAAATAAAAACAATAAAAAGCATGCGACACTGTAAAAAATTACACTCACAAAAAAAATATGTGTGACAGCGAGGCCGTATAAAGTGAACCGTGTTGTAGCGAGGGAACATGTATATATTTTTTTATTTCTATATGCGTAAACATTTGTAGTTTATTGTGTGAATATCTTAACACTAAACCTTCTATTTTATTTATGAAAATACACAATTGACGTTTTACTTTTGTAATGCTAATTTCATGTTTATATCTTACAAACCTAAATTAAGGAAGAAGTGTAAAAAGATAAAACTGAGGAAAGAAAATAATTCAAAAGAAAGAACATTAGCCCTCAACAAAACTTCTGGAGTTTGTTTATTCATGCTACTAACTATCTGTCACGCTGCACACGCTGGAAACAAGTAGCAAGGGCAGAATAAATAAATGTTTTGACAGTGCAGTGTGAAAGCCGATGTGTTTACTTTGCAAATAAGTAAACGCAGTCTCAAAGGAATACAACCTACAGAGGCACTTTCTGACAAAACATCTAAATTTCGATGTACGGCCCCTGAGCCCTTGGGCTTTTGAATCTGCGGCTCTCTTCATTGTGTAGTTGAATCGCCCTGCCGGCCTAGTGCATTGATTCTTTGCCTCTATCGCCAATCATGTAATATAATGAAGGGCATGGTTCTATAGACCTGATTCGAGTGTAAAACGCCTTGTCGTCACTTTTCTTGTGAATTGCTGCTATTGAAATAAAACTCAGTTGACTGGTTTTGTGCGTTGTGATTGGTTGTTGCAGTCCTTCGTACGACTGGATGCGTAAGGTGACCCAGCGTAAAAAACAGATGAAGAAAGGCAAAGCTTCTCTGCTGTTTGACCACCTTAAGCCCATTGAGCTGGCTGAACACCTGACTTTCCTGGAGTTCAAATCCTTCAGGAGGATATCGGTACGCTATCTCTTACTGCCTCATTTTCCCGCAAGGAATACAAGTATGACTAATTCCTACGGAAATCCCTCAACTGTGCTTCCATTTTGTGTTTAGTTCCCTGATTACAAGAGTTATGTGGTCCATGGCTGCCTGGTTGACAACCCAACACTGGAACGTTCCATTGCTCTGTTCAACGGCGTTTCACAGTGGGTCCAACTCATGGTCCTGAGCAAGCTAACACCTCCAACCAGAGCAGAAGTCATCACTAAATACATTCATGTGGCTCAGGTAATCCCTGCCTATTTCCTGTACTGTATTCACAAGTGCACCTTCTTCACTGCATTGTTCATTGCAGAATTCAATTATACGTAGTACACAAATGAGGAACATTTGTGTTGTTTGGTTAATATCTATGGATAAGCTCTAACTTTGAAGACCTAACACAGTAGGGACGTCCTCAACAGTTTGTTGTATGCTATGCACAACCAATGAGCATCCCTACAAATAAACAGATCTCATTTGCAACTTTCTCCACCCCATATTATATATATATAGGCACCCGTCCGTCAGTAGTGACGATGGGTTGCACCTGGGGGAGTTCTTCCTCTCACCGTCGTAGCTGGCGCCAATCAGGTGGAGCTTAGGACTGCCAGCTTCCGTGTTGTTTCCTTCCTTTAGGGGGGAGGCTGGAGTGACCTCTCCGTGGCGCATGCCTGGGCAGAAAATATGGAGATCCTGGGTTGCCCAGTCATCAAGATCCCCCCCCTCGGCCGTGTCGATGTGGCTCAGAGGAAAGCAAGGCAATACGTCTGTCATCGGCTTGGCTGCAAGAGCTGCCGGCAGGGGGTCAGCAATGACACCCAGCCGCCTCAGGGGCTCCACTCCTGATTTTCTGTCTGGGCTTTCCTGCTTAGGCTGCTGCCCCCGCGACCCGACCTCGGATAAGCGGAAGAAGATGAATGATAAATGTGTATATATATATATATATATATATATATATATATATGAAGTTTACATATATATATATATATGAAGTTTACATATATATATATATATATATATATATATATATATATATATATATATATAGAGTTCATTGAAAGATCCAGGCCCACAAGCTGTACAGGTATTTGAAGACTACGCTGTAAGGGTTGTGAGGAACACGTTGAATACCGGGCGGTCATGGCTAAACTGTACAACCTCGCCCTTAGGCCTGCAGTGCTCTTCCCAGCCCACTTGCAGATACTACTGGATTAAGAAGTAAAGAAGAGGTATTGACTGCATTGCTGGTTTGCTCGGAGTGTTATCACTAACCACACTATGCAAACAGAAGCTTTAATCAAGCTATACCAACATGGCAGGGATAAGACTCTTTGACAAGTTCAAGACTGCAGACAAAAGTGGAAACAGGTTGGGGTGGAAGTCCTAATTCTAAAACTTGTCTTAATACAACAAACTAAACATGTATTCAAAAATAAGACATATTGAACAAGTTCAATACGAAAGTAGTTTTAAGATGTATGCTCTGTCATCATTGAGAGAATACAACAACAGAATTCACCAAGTCTTGGATACATCTCTGGTGATGTAATTGTAGACACCTCTGCCTTTTGTGGAAGGGGGTGTTGGTTCGATCCCGCCAAGGGTTGTGTCAGCAAGTGTAACAGAAACAAGAAAATGAAAAAATAAAAACACAACCAAAGCCAGCAAGTGTACAACAGAACAGTTGGTTGCCAGCTACAGTATGGAAGTCTCATGTTGATACTGGAACCTAACACAAGTTATTGGGATATGAGAATTTTGTCTAGGGTTTTGGGTGTTTCACACAAATCACTGTGTTCCAACAGAAACTTCGGCAGCTGCAGAACTTCAACACTTTAATGGCGGTGGTAGGAGGGCTGAGCCACAGCTCCATTTCTCGACTGAAGGAGACTCAGTCTCATCTCTCTGCAGACGTGGTGAAGGTAAGTCAATGAAACAAGATCTACTCTTTGCAACTCGCATGCATGACACACTTCTGTAATGTAGGCTGAAGAAGTTAAAGGGGAACTTTTTGGGAATTTTGCTTATCGTTCACAGCTATTATGAAAGACATGACGATGGATGGATTTTTTTTTTATGCATTCTAAATATTAAATGTAAATAAAAGTTCGCTCACAGCAGTGCCAATGGGAGCTTCACTATTTCGCCCATACAATTCAATCAATAACCATTCAAAAAGCGCCAAAAATACTCCATTTACATTTTGTGAGTTTAATATTAACCAAGTATTAGTCCATCCATCCATCGATCTTCTTCCGTTTATCCGAGGTCGGGTCGCTGGGTCAGCAACCTAAACAGGGAAGCCCAGACTTCCCTCTCCCCAGCCACATCGTCCAGCTCTTCCCGGGGGATCCCGAGGCGTTCCCAGGCCAGCCGGGAGACAGAGTCTTCCCAACGTGTCCTGGGTCTTCCCCGTGGCCTCCTACCGGTCGGATGTGCCCGAACCACCTCCCTAGGGAGACGTTCGGGGGGCATCCTGACCAGATGCCCGAACCACCTCATCTGGCTCCTCTCGATGTGGAGGAGCAGCGGCTTTACTTTGAGCCCCTCCCGGATGACAGAGCTTCTCACCCTATCTCTAAGGGAGAGCCCCGCCACCCGGCGGAGGAAACTCATTTCGGCCGCTTGTACCCGTGATCTTGTCCTTTCGGTCATGACCTAAAGCTCATGACCGTAGGTGAGGATGGGAACGTAGATCGACCGGTAAATTGAGAGCTTTGCCTTCTGGCTCAGCTCCTTCTTCACCACAACGGATCGATACAGCGTCCGCATTACTGAAGACGCCGCACCGATCCGCCTGTCGATCTCACGATCCACTCTTCCCTCACTCGTGAACAAGACTCCGAGGTACTTGAACTCCTCCACTTGGGGCAAGATCTCCTCCCCAACCCGGAGATGGCACTCCACCCTTTTCCGGGCGAGAACCATGAACTCGGACTTGTAGGTGCTGATTCCCATCCCAGTCGCTTCACACTCGGCTGCGAACCGATCCAGTGAGAGCTGAAGATTTTGGCCAGATGAAGCCATCAGGACCACATCATCTGCAAATAGCAGAGACCTAATCCTGCAGCCACCAAACCAGATCCCCTCAACGCCCTGACCGCGCCTAGAAATTCTGTCCATAAAGGTTATGAACAGAATCGGTGACAAAGGGCAGCCTTGGCGGAGTCCAACCCTCATTGGAAACGTGTCCGACTTACTGCCGGCAATGCGGACCAAGCTCTGACACCTGATACTGATCATACAGGGAGCGGACCGCCACAATCAGACAGTCCGTTACCTCATACTCTCTGAGCACTCCCCACAGGACTTCCCGGGGTACACGGTCGAATGCCTTCTCCAAGTCCACAAAACACATGTAGACTAGTTGGGCAAACTCCCATGCACCCTCAAGGACCCTGCCGAGAGTATAGAGCTGTGATATTGTTATTATAAGCGCTAACACAGACAAACTATTTCTAGCGGCACTGTGATCACAAGCTTGTGTGCACATGTGTACATCATCGAGTGGTCTACTGCTTCCTCATTTCCTTGCTCCCTGTAAGTTTATTCTATATCATAAATCATGCATCTCACCTGGACAGAACAAGTCAGAGTAGGTAGTCCGACAAGTTGGTACACTTTGACAGCCATTTAGGACCCGAAACTGGCAAGGACGACACGAAAATACGCTTGGTCCCCCCCCCCACCTTTTCTTTGTGAGGATTATAAGTCATTCTTCATCTAAATGGGAATATTGTTGGCTCTCATGAAGTTTGCAGTGAGTAATAATCAGTGATGAAGAAAAAAAAAAGCAAACGTCAAAATGCGTTTTTTAAATTACTGCACCGCATATGCTTAAAATGATCAAAATACGTAAATAAATTCACCTGTTACTACATTATATATATATATATATATATATATATATATATATATATACTTACATCATCATATATAAACCTCAATGGAGATGTTTGGATGTTGGCAGAATTGTGCGGCTTCCTTAGGCTCAAATGTAAGCGGGCTTTAAATCGTGTTTATTTAATATTTAGAATGAAAAAAAAAAACATGATCATTGTAAATGATAAGCAAAATTCCCCCAAAAAGTGCAGTTCCCCTTTAAAGATACACCAATACATGCATCCATGCAAATGAACCCCTCCTCCCCGCTGCCCCCTCTCGCTGACTGAATCTTCGTCCCCACCCCGGCGGCCATATTTGTAGTTTGAGAAAGAAGCTTCCCGCAAAATACTGAAAAATATCAGTATATTCAACTTTTGAGCTGCAACATCGATGGCAAAAGTGACAGATTTTTGCATCCAACTATGTACGAGCCAGAGAGGAGAAGAAGAAACTTGAGAAGAAAGGCTTGAAATGAACGCATCTCAATGCTTCGCATCATGTCTGTCTGTTAATCTTATCCTTAAAAATTTTTATCAGGAGAATCATTCTTTATGTTTCCGGAGTTTGGTGAAGTTGTTGTCCTACATTAGAAGGCTAAGCTACAAGCTACACTACAAATTCAGCTAACATTGCTAACGTGTCATCCAAACATTGCCAATCCGCCATTAAAAGCAACTTTTGGAAAAATCTGTCTCTATATTGCCGCAGGTTTGTGAAGCAGGACTTTTCAAAGTGGTTGGCACTTACGAAGAGATACTTCTTTCCAGTTGAAGGCACATTGCCGCAAGACGAAAAGGTTAACCAGGCACTTTAGTTTCTTCAGATGAGACCAGAGGTGTGTGTAGTGGTGACCTGTGCTGGTTAATACAGCCAATACCATAGCATTTTCATTCTTCGGGTCGTACTGTACATGTTGTTGTGCGGACTACAAATGCTTGTACATAAATTAAAAATGTTTTGTTTAATATTAATGTTTAATTTTGCCCACTAAATTAAACATTTCTATTCTATATGAAGATATCCGCAGACGTCACAGGTCAGAAAACGCAGAAATCGGAGCAAATTCTAAACGGCTTGTTTGGATAAAGTATGAAGTAAAGCAAGATCATTTCATAAACATCTCCGCAATGTCTTCATGATTCGATTTCAAATATTCAGAACGTATGGGGATTCCAAGTACACAAAAGCAGGTACCATCAGGTAAAAAAAAAGTTTTTGCATATTGGGTCCCCTTTCGGGCCATCTCCAGGCTTTAAGCAGCCAAGGAAGCCTCTTGAATGTTCAAGTGCCTAAACATGGAATTATTAAGCATTTAATCATTGATATAGTGATATATTACATGTGCAATTAAGTGTATATTATATTTGACATCAGTACACACTACCAAAGAGGATGCTACATTAGACGATCGGGCGCTTTTTACACGCGAGCACGGTCGTGCCCAGCTCCATCTACACAAATGAAAGCAACACACGTAAGGTAATGTCATCCTCTGTCGTTAAATAAGGACTAAAAACACAAGATAAAGTTGCACCTTTCTTATGACGCAGAGCAAAATGTCTTGCTTGTCAAAGTTGTCCCATCCGCTGGAGTTTCCACAGCGACTATATCCAAAACAGCTGACTAGTTTCTGTTTGTGCCGTGTACACGCATACGCTGAGTGGAGAGTTTTGGATCGCTACATTTTGGCCAGCGTTTGCAAAAGTCTACGTTTTTAAGGACAAAAGTTTGCATTTGCGTGTGGACAAGAGGCCTAAACGCAGAGATAAGTATGCGTTTATTTAGTATCTGTGTTCGTGTGGACATGGCCGGAGACTTGTACTCCTCTGATGACGTCACGGTTGTGCGCTGTCTTTTCCAAAGCTCAACAACACTGCTTTGTTGGCTTTAAACACACTATAAGAAGATTTACTGTATGTTTGAATGAAAACATGCTGCTATTTTCACTCAACATTAATAAAAAAGACACATCAAAATGGGCTTTGCGACACTCCCGCCAGCTCTAATGACAGTCAGCTGTTTTGGATATAGTCGCTGTGGAACCTCCAGGTGATGGGACAACTTTGACAAGCAAGACTTTTTGCTCTGGGTCATAAGAAAGATGCAACATTATCTTATGTTTGTAGTTCTTATTTAACAACAGATGAAGTTGCTTCCGTTCTAGGTGGAGCGACCGAGCATCTAAAAAAAAAAAAGATGTCGCTTCCTCCTTGTTTGTGTGTACTGATGTTAAAGACAATATACACTTCATTGCACATGTAATAAATCACTATATCGATGATTAAATGCTTTAGAATTCCAACAGAGTTTTGCAGCAGCACACGCAGGTCGGCGCGCTTTCTGCATTTAAACACGCAAACGGGTTTTCTTGGCTTGTTAGTGTGTGCTGATTAAAAAAAATAATGTACACTTCACTGCACATGTAACTCCACACCACCATGTTGCTGATTAAACATGTTATAATTCTATGAGTGTTGGGTTTCAGCAGCACAGGCGTGCATGCACACTAAAATAGGTTCATAATGTTCCCAGGCTGTGTACGTGCAGAGTGGTTTTAAAGATAATGTACTTGTCATTGTATGTCTAGTATATCATGTCATTGTATATATACTGTATATATATATATATATATATATATATATATATATATATATATAAATAAATAATAGAGGTGTAATGCCGCTAAGTCAGATGTTGCTGCTTTTTCCAGGCTTCTGATTGGACAAAATGTGCATGAAATCAGGTGTATACGTTTGTGTGTTGGCATAGACAGTTTTGAAACTACACTTGTGTGGATGGAGACCGTTTTAACCGTGGATATGCGTTATTTAAACTCTCTGTGTTTGTTTGGACATGGTCTAAGACAGTGGTTCTCAACCTTTTTTCAGTGATGTACCCCCTGTGAAAATGTTTTTAATTCAAGTACCCCCTAATCAGAGCAAAGCATTTTTGGTAGGGATGTCCGATAATGGCTTTTTGCCGATATCCGATATTCCGATATTGTCCAACTCTTTAATTACCTATACCGATATCAACTGATACCGATATCAACCGATATATACAGTCGTGGAATTAACACATTCTTATGCCTAATTTGGACAACCAGGTATGGTGAAGATAAGGTACTTTTAAAAAAATATTAATAAAATAAAATAAGATAAATAATTTAAAAACATTTTCTTGAATAAAAAAGAAAGTAAAACAATATAAAAACAGCTACATTGAAACTAGTAATTAATGAAAATGAGTAAAATTAACTGTTAAAGGTTAGTACTATTAGTGGACCAGCAGCACGCACAATCATGTGTGCTTACGGACTGTATCCCTTGCAGACTGTATTGATATATATTGATATATAATGTAGGAACCAGAATATTAATAACAGAAAGAAACAACCCTTTTGTGTGAATGAGTGTAAATGGGGGAGGGAGGTTTTTTTTGGGTTGGTGCACTAATTATAAGTGTATCTTGTGTTTTTTATGTTGATTTAATAAACAACAAAAAAAAACAACCAAAAAACGATACCGATAATTTCCGATATTACATTTTAACGCATTTATCGGCCCATAATATCGGCAGGCCGATATTATCGGACATCTCTAATTTTTGGTTGAAAAAAAGAGATAAAGAAGTAAAATACAGCACTATGTCATCAGTTTCTGATTTATTAAATTCTATAACAGTGCAAAATATTGCTCATTATTAGTGGTTTTTCTTGAACTATTTGGAAAAAAAGATATAAAAATAACTAAAAACTTGTTGAAAAATAAACAAGTGATTTGATTATAAATAAAGATTTCTACACATAGAAGTAATCATCAACTTAAAGTGCCCTCTTTGGGATTGTAACAGAGATCCATCTGGATTCATGAACTTAATTCTAAACATTTCTTCACAAAAAAATAAATCTTTAACATCAATATTTATGGAACATGTCCACAAAAAAATCTAGCTTTCAACACTGAATATTGCATTGTTGCATTTCTTTTCACAGTTCTTTTTGACAGACATTTTAGTGAGGGTCAAACCATCATGGCATGGGGGAAACTCTGGGTTTATGGTAATGAATGGAATAGCTTACTTGATTTGATATTCAGTTTATGAACTTACATTCATATTTTGTTGAAGTATTATTAAATAAATATATTTATAAAGGATTTTTGAATTGTTGCTATTTTTAGAATATTAAAAAAAAATCTCACGTACCCCTTGGCATACCTTCAAGTACCCACAGGGGTACACGTACCCCCATTTGAGAACCACTGGTCTAAGAGATGCAATCCTCGGCACACAAGCTCTTTAGATCAACTGCACACGCTATTAAGTTTGCACGTGTTTTAATGCTTGCAAACTTTTAGTTCATTAGGCCTTAAAGATGCTGAAAGCAATCCAAAGTAGGTCAAAATATGCTATTTTATCTGAACAAAACATTCACATCTTAGATGTGTGTTAATGCTGACAGAGCAAAATAATTTGAGTAATACAGGGGTGTCAAAAGTGGACAAATAAAATTAATCATCAATACGAGGACAATCAGAGCTAGATAAGAATACATGACAAGAAATTATCATAGTAATACAAATAACATAAAGCTGGGATCTGCGTTTTTTTATGTATGTTATTAAACTGTTTAGCATGTTTGGAACGAACAAGATGTGTGTGTGTTTAGTAAACAAAAAGATGAAGGACATCAAAGTAATCCCCACATTCTTTCATTATTTTGCAATCGTAAACACACAAAAAAGCACAGAGTTTGGATAGAATAGGATAGACTTTTATTCATGCCACAATGGGGAAATTACTTTGTCGCGGTGCAGGTTTTTTCATGTATTAACAGAAGTACAGCGTAATAACAAACACATTTTTTTTATTTATAAATACTACATATTGCTCACCAATATGTAAAGATACAAGATAAAATACAACAAAAAAACACTAAAATCCGTAATCACATAAGTGCGTTGTAAAGTCTTATGGTTTTAGCAAAGAAGTACAGAGTCAAGCAGTGATGATGTCACATGGGGCAACAGAGCTGGGGGAGAATCATTTCTGGGTGGAAGTCGAGAGCTGGCTACCACAGTAATGTTTTGTAATAAAGATGATTAATTCATTAAGAAAACAGTTGGATTCATGCAGTTTATTAATAATAACACGACAAGGCAGAGTCCCCAACATGTATGTTAAATCGGAGTGTACAAAAACCGACATACAGTTAATCCTCGTTTACCATTGTTAATTTGCTCTTGACTGTGTCCGTAGGAATTATTGATTAAAAATCTAATATTTTCATAGCTAGAGCATAAAGTTTAGTACCTTCTAAATAATTATTTTCTAACATTATGATAGCCCTCTAGACACCCACACAGTCACATTTACACTCCTTTAATCCAGTGTAGTAATCCTGCTTTAGGCTGAGCCAATCAGTGGCCACGATACTGACTAGCGCACTATGATTGGTTTGGTTCAATTTAGTGGCCAATACTACTGTCATATTGATATTTTTAGTTAATTTATCCATAGTTGTGCTTGAATATGCGTCATTTAGGCAAAACATTTGTAAAATATGCTTTAAAAAAAAAAAAAAAAATCTGCGATTGAGTGAAGCCACAAACTTTAAAGTGCAATATCCAAGTTTAATCACTCAAAGTTTACTTATATAGCCTGTAATCACAAATGTCTCAAAGGGCTGCACAAGCCACCACATCCTTGGATCAGATCCCATGGCCCGGGACGACTGTATATTTTAATATTGTTGAATTAATACACGTTTTAACTGTGCTGAAAATGGCCCTCAGGCCACAATGGGACACCTGTACACTGTAAAACAAAATCTGTAAATTTTAAGTAAAAAAACAACAACTTGCAGCTCAGTCGCCAAAATGTTACCTTAAAAATTTACTGTGGTTTCTACACCGAATTATGTCAATGAAAAAACAGTACTACAAAACCCAAAACCAGTGAAGTTGGGACAATGTGTAAATCGTAAATAAAAACAGAATACTTTTCCACCTATATTCAATTGAATAGACTGCAAAGACAAGATACTTAACGTTCGAACTGGAAAACTTTATTTTTTGCAAGTATTAGCTCATTTGGAATTTGATGCCTGCAACATGTTTCAAAAAAGCTGGCACAAGTGGCAAAAAAGACTGAGAAAGTTGAGGAATGCTCATCAAACACTTATTTGGAACAACTCACAGGTGAACAGGCTAATTGGGAACAGGTGGGTGCCATGATTGGGTATAAAAGCATCTTCCATGAAATGCTCAGTCATTCACAAACAAAGATAGGGCAAGGATCACCACTTTGTGAACAAATGCGTGAGCAAATTGTCGAACAGTTTAAGAACAACATTTCTCAACCAGCTATTACATTGAATTTAGGGATTTCACCATCTACAGCAGGGTTCGCCAAACTTTTTGACTCGGGGGCCGCATTGGGTTAAAAGATTGTGGCCGGGGGCCAGGCTGTATATATGTGTATTAGAGATGCGCGGATAGGCAATTTATCTCATCCGCAACCGCGTCAGAAAGTCGTCAACCATCCGCCATCCACCCGATGTAACGTTTGATCAGAACTGCATCCGCCCGCCATCCGCCCGTTGTTATATATCTAATATTAATTAAAAAAAAAAAAGGGTGAAAACTACGCGAATTGCACCTTGTGCAGACAAGATTTTTCGATCGGACACGGAGGAATTAGCGATGTAAAAGACCACGTTGGGACAAAAAAACACAAGTCTAATGCCGTTGCTAGCGATACAAGTGGAAAACTTTCAACGTTTTTCGTCGCCCAAACAGATTCTTTGGATGTGATAAATGCCGAAGTTTTATTTACGGAGGCAATAATTGAGCATGGACTTCCAATTGCACTGGCTGATCACATGGGACAGTTAATAATGTAATGCAACCTTTAAAAATCATTACGCGGTGATCGCGATCCCAAAAATAAACTTTTCTTGCATGATAATGTCCAGAAAAATTCGCTTTATATTACTATAGAGTCCTTTTAACGAATGAGTTTGATGGTTTATCACAAACCTTAAATGAAATTCCATGGCCACTGTCCTGCTCTCTATATCAACCAGGGTGAGCCCCACCCCTTTCGTGAGCGCACTGAGCGCGGAGTGACCCCTGTTACGCGCCCCCGGCAACAGGGGTGGCAAGCAGGTAAGCTGCGCGGGCGGAGCGCGCGGAGTGACCCATGTTACGAGCCCCCGGCCACGGGGGTGGCAGGCAGGTAAGCTGCTTACCTGCTGCGCGTGACGCCGGCCGCGTCGAAAGCGGACGAGGCGGGGTGTCGGTGCGGTGGGCGCGGTAGTGACCCTGGACGTGCGTCAGGCCCTTCTCGCGGATCGCCTCAGCTACGGCTCCCGGTGGGGCCCTCTCGGGGGAAGGGGCCTCGGTCCCGGACCCCGGCGAGGCGTCGGGGGCCTTCTCCGCTCCGTAAAAGTGTCCATCTCTTTTTTTTTTTTTCTTCTGTTGTGGCATATGCAGCAGGTGCCTGCTCGTTTTTCGTATGTGGGTAACAACATTTAACTATGTATATATATTTCCCAATTGGTTTAACTGCCACCCGCAAAAAAATAAAATAAAAAAAAAATAAAAAAAATATCTAATTAATCCGCCCGACCCGACCCGCGAGCGGATAAAATCTTATTTTTTTTAATTTCATCCGCCCGATCCGCGGATAATCCGCGGACTCCGCGGTTGTGTCCGCAAACCGCGCATCTCTAATGTGTATATATATATATATATATATATGTGTATATATATATATATATATATATATATATATATATATATATGTATGTATGTATGTATGTATGTATGTATGTATGTATGTATGTATAATAATAATAATAATAACTGAGATTTATATAGCGCTTTTCTAAGTACCCAAAGTCGCTTGATGTATGTATGTATGTATGTATGTATATATATATATATATATATATATATATATATATATATATATATATATGTGTATAAAGTTAAAGTACCAATGATTGTCACACACACTAGGTGTGGCGAAATTATTCTCTGCATTTGACCCATCACCCTTGATCACATATATATATTGTCTTTATAATCCGTTTTGTCATTAAACATCAATTAACATTGATGTTCATCAACATTTAACATTGTCACGTTATCGATGGGAAAAATCATTTTTAGACAATATGATTTGCCTGAGTGGCTAAGAGACACCAAGAGTAACAAGCGGTAGAAAATGGATTAGAAAGGAAAGATTTTAAAAAAAATTAAAAAAATTAAACTTTTTTTTTTTTTAACTTGGGACTTCCTGTGGGCCGGATTTTGGATGCTGGGGGGCCGGATGCGGCCCGCGGGCCGTTGTTTGGGGACCCCTGATCTACGGTCTGTAATATCATCAAAAGGTTCAGAGAATCTGGAAAAATCACTTCACGTAGGCGATGATATTACGGACCTTCGATCCCTCAGGCCGTACTGCATCAAAAAGCGACATCATTGTGTAAAAGATATCACCACATGGGCTCAGGAACACTTCAGAAAAGCACTGTCAGTAACTTCAGTTGGTCGCTACATCTGTAAGTGCAAGTTAAAACTCTACTATGCAAAGCGAAATCCATTTATCAACAACACCCAGAAACGTCGCCGACTTCGAAGGGCCCAAGCTCATCTAAAATGAACTGATGCAAAGTGGAAAAGTGTTCTGTGGACTGACAAGTCCACACTTGAAATTGTTTTTGGAAACTGTGGACGTTGTGTCCTCGGGACCAAAGAGGAAAAGAACCATCCGGATTGTTATAGGCACAAAGTTCAAAAGCCAGCATCTGTGATGGTATGGGGATGTATTAGTGCCCAAGGCATGGGTAACTTACACATCTGTGAAGGCACCATTAATGCTGAAGGATACATGCAGGTTTTGGAGCAACATATGTTGCCATCCAAGCAACGTTATCATGGATGCCCCTGCTTATTTCAGTAAGACAATGCCAAGCCACGTGTTACAAAAGTGTGGCTTCATAGTAAAAGAGTGCGGGTACTAGACTGGCCTGCCTGTAGTCCAGACCTGTGTCCCATTAAAAATGTGTGGTGCATTATGAAGCGTAAAATACCACAACAGAGACCCCGGTCTGTTGAACAACTTAAGATGTACATCAAGCAAGAATGGGAAATAATTCCACCTGAGAAGCTTAAAAAATGTGTCTCTTCAGTTCCCAAACGTTTACTGAGTGTTGTTAAAAGGAAAGGCCATGTAACACGGTGGTAAAAATGCCCCTGTGCCAACTTTTTTGCAACGTGTTGCTGCCATTAAATGATAAGTTAATGATTATTTGCAAAAAAAAATTACGTTTCTCAGTTCGAACATTAAATATCTCTTCTTTGCAGTCTATTTAATTGAATATAGGTTGAAAATGATTTGCAAATCATTGCATTCTGTTTTTATTTACGATTTACACAACTTCACTGGTTTTGGATTTTGTACTTTTATTTTTACAGTAAAATTCTGCCAACAGTATTTTACCATAACATTTACAGGCTTTTTTTTACAGACAAGACAAAAAATTTAATTATTGTTTTTTTACAGTAAAATTCTGGTGACTGACATGTCAGTATATTACAGTAATATTTACAGTGTAATGACTATTTTGGGTCGTGTGTTTGAAAACCCACATAGATGTGGCGCGAGATGACAGAACTGGTGTCGTACAACAACAACTATTCCTGCTACCGCAAGGCCTTCAGCGAATGCCACGGCTTTAAGATCCCAATCCTGGGCGTGCACCTAAAGGACCTCATCGCTGTGCATGTGGTGTTTCCTGACTGGGCGGAAGACAGCAATAAGGTGAACCTGGTGAAGATGCAACAGCTCTACGTGACTTTTAACGAGCTGGTGTCTTTGCAAAGCGCAGTGGCCCAAGTGGAGCCCAACATGGACCTCATCTACCTGTTAACGGTATAAAAACACTTTTTTGATTAAATGAACATGATGTGTTGAAATGTGTTGTCTGCTCATGTATAATGGTGTGTAATGTTGGTTGGATGTATAAGTCACTCCCCCCAGGAATGTGCGATGTCGCAATTGCGCTAATTCACACCAATACCCGCATAAATTGTGTGGCCTCACACCTTTGTCCAATACCCGCAACTTCGCCGCACATTTTGGCTGATCAACGCCCATCATTCTCATCATTGTGCTAAAATAAAAACTTGAGTGGACAAAGCAGGAATAACAACGAGTAACAATATATCAACTCTTATTGATCAAACCGCATAGCTCAGACCTACGTCCTGTCCCTGTCTGCAGCGCTAAGCCTTCTGGGTAATGTGGCATAGAAACATTCACGTCCTAGTTTACATGTATTTATATATTTATTTAACATGTATTCATCCCAGGTAAGACGGTTTAAAACATATTTTCATTTGCAATGCTGACCTAGAAGCGATGATAATCTCTCATCGTCTCTCATTTGCCAACAAACGTTTGCACTATAGATCGCTTCCTTAATGTGAGGGGATACATGTGTTGGAACATAAATGTTTAGGATGGACAAACACTTTTAAAGGGGAACTGCACTTTTTGGGGGAATTTTGCCAATCGTTCACAATAATTGTGAAAGACATGACAACAGATGGATTTTTTTTAATGCATTCTGACTTGTAAATAAACCTAATAAAAGTCCGCTTACATCAGAGCCAATTGGAGCTCTTCTTTTCCGCCCATAAAGTCTAATTAATTACCCATCCAAAAAGGGCCAACAATACTCCATTTATATATATATATATATATATATATATATATATATATATATATATATATACATATATATCCATCCCTCCATCCATTTCTTACCGCTTGTCCCTTTCGGGGTTGCGGGGGGTGCTGTAGCCTATCTCAACTGCATTCGGGCGGAAGGCGGTGTACACCCGGGACAAGTCGCGGGTCGGGTCGGGTCGGGCGGTTGAAATAAAAAAAAAAAAGATTTTAAATAGATTCAGGCGGGTGGCAGTTAAACCAATTCGGAAATATATATACATAGTTAAATGTTGTTACCCACATACGAAAAATGAGCAGGCACCTGCTGCATATGCCACAACAGAAGAAAAAAAAAAAAAGAGATGGACACTTTTACGGAGCGGAGAAGGCCCCCGACGCCTCGCCGGGGTCCGGGACCGAGGCCCCTTCCCCCGAGAGGGCCCCACCGGGAGCCGTAGCTGAGGCGATCCGCGAGAAGGGCCCGACGCACGTCCAGGGTCACCACCGCGCCCACCGCACCGACACCCCGCCTCGTCCGCCTTCGCCGCGGCCGGCGTCACGCGCAGCAGGTAAGCAGCTTACCTGCCCGCCACCCCCGTGGCCGGGGGCTCGTAACAGGGGTCACTCCGCGCGCTCCGCCCGCGCAGCTTACCTGCCCGCCACCCCTGTTGCCGGGGGCACGTAACAGGGGTCACTCCGCGCGCAGTGCGCTCACGAAAGGGGTGGGGCTCACCCTGGTTGATATAGACAGCAGGACGGTGGCCATGGATGTCGGAACCCGCTAAGGAGTGTGTAACAACCCACCTGCCGAATCAACTAGCCCTGAAAATGGATGGCGCTGGAGCGTTGGGCCCATACCCGGCCGTCGCTGGCAGCGAGACGCGCTTGGAGGTGCGCTCAGTGCGGCTCCCATATGATTGCGCACTGGTGTGCGTCTGGGTCGTGACAGCGTGGCACGCGAATGTCTGTGCTGCATTGGATCAGTCTCCTTTCTTTAACAGGCAAAAGCTTTATAACCTCACTAATGCCTTGCATCGTCTATATTAGATATATAACAACGGGCGGGTGCGGGCGGATGGCGGGCGGGTGCGGTTCTGATCAAATGTTACATCGGGTGGATGGCGGATGGTTGACGACTTTCTGATGCGGTTGCGGATGAAATAATTGCCTATCCGCGCATCTCTAATATGTATGCATACATATATATATATCTATATATACATATATATATATGTATGTATATGTATATATATATGTATATATATATGTATATGTATGTATATATATGTGTATGTATATATATATATGTGTATGTATATATATACTGTATATATATATATATATATGTGTGTGTGTGTGTGTGTGTGTATATATATGTGTATGTATATATATATATATATATATATATATATATGTATATATATATATGTGTATGTGTATATATATATATGTATGTGTGTTTATATATATATATATATATATATATATATATAATATATATATATATATATATATATATATATATATATATATGTGTATATGTATATATATATATGTATATGTATATACAATATATATACTCCCATAGGCTCCATTGTAAGCAGACTTTTGTTCGAATGTATTTGGGACAAGCAGTAGAAAATGGATGAATGGATGGATTTAATATTTACAATGCATTACAAAAAAAAATCCATCCGTTGTCATGTTTTGATTGTGAATGGAGGGGTTAGTGTGTCTGCCTCACAATACGAAGGTCCTGAGTAGTCTTGGGTTCAATCCCGGGCTCGGGATCTTTCTGTGTGGAGTTTGCATGTTCTCCCCGTGACTGCGTGGGTTCCCTCCGGGTACTCCGGCTTCCTCCCACTTCCAAAGACATGCACCTGGGGATAGGTTGATTGGCAACACTAAATTGGCCCTAGTGTGTGAATGTGAGTGTGAATGTTGTCTGTCTATCTGTGTTGGCCCTGCGATGAGGTGGCGACTTGACCAGGGTGTAAACCGCCTTCCGCCCGATTGTAGCTGAGATAGGCTCCAGCGCCCCCGCGACCCCAAAGGGAATAAGCGGTAGGAAATGGATGGATGGATGAAAATAAAGTGCAGTTTCCCTTTGAAGCGTAAAAACAAACACAGAGAATGTCTTCAACTTGTGGACAACAGAGCAGACAGCGAACAAAAAGGAAGCCGTTGGTGGTGTTTCTTTCTGCAATTATAATTAATTATTATTATTAGTAGTTATAATTAATCAAACCAGCTTAGTGATATAAGTATGTGCTTTTACTGCTATCTAATATCTACTTTTAAGTATGCTATAAAACAAATAAAACATCAATTCCGTATTATTATTTTTTTTTCACTTTTGGTAGCAATCCTGTGCTTTTTTAGGTTTATGTCACAGGGAACACTTAAAACATTGATAATAAATTCATAAAATCACAAGTTGATTCAATGTTATTTGGGAAAAAAAAGCCTCAAAACATTGCAAATTTTGTCGCAACTTTCTGAAAAAGCTGCCATCAATTCATGCATTTTAGACTGAAACAATAAATAAAAAAAACAGCAAAATCCTGGAGGGACTGATTAATGTAGAAATACGTAAATCTTTGCGTATTGTAACATATTCTCTTGTTCAGCTTTCTTTAGACCTATACTACACAGAAGACGAGATTTATGAGTTGTCGTTGCTAAGAGAACCACGGAACCCTAAATCACTGGTAAGTGTCCATGTAAGTCCAAACCACCAAGTAGTACCAACCAAATAAGACAAATCCTTCCCTGCTAATCATTGAAAATGTCTAAATCATTTTTATCATACAAAGCTATTGTAGCTTTATTTAGGGATTGGTTCCTTCAACATTAGAACCGATACGGTATCATTTCCCAGTACCTGGGAGTAGGGGTTGGAAGAAAGTCAATTTTGATGTCGTAATATATATTTATTTATTCATTTTATAGTCTGTCACTGTACTACTACCTTGCTGTCCGGGCTTGTGAACAAGGCAGTACGAGAGTGGACAATTAATAAGTAGAGATAGAGGATTTTTTTTACAATTATGTGTCAAGAATCTTGATACACTTTCTGGAAAATGACATTAAATTAGAACATTTATTTTTGACTGCTTTTTGACTCAGTTTGTCCAATTAATTATTACTGTCATCTATTGTACATATACACAACTTGTATTTTAAGCTGCTTTCATCATTGAACTTTGTGGAATACCGCAATTTATTGTTTTATCACAATATCACAATATTTCAAACTACTGTTTTTTCCCTCTGTGTGTGTCCTCTTCTAGCCAACCTCTCCAACAACTCCCAACAAGAACCTTGTGCCCTTGGACTGGGCCTTGGGTGTCACGACCAAACCAGACCCCTCCCTGGTCAATAAACACATCAGGAAGGTGGTTGATGTGAGTACACATGTGGGACAAATATACACTATTTTATGTGTGGTTAAAACGTGACTAAAGTCACTTTTTCTTTATTTTCTTCTGGAAGTCTGTCTTCAGAAATTATGACCCCGACCACGATGGGTATATTTCTCAAGAGGACTTTGAGAATGTTGCTGCTAACTTTCCCTTCCTGGACTCCTTCTGCGTCTTTGACCAAGATCAGTGAGTAATACAAACTCTTTAAAGTACTGAAATACACAGAGAATACCTCTTCAACAACACTGCAGTACATATACATATACATATACATATACATATACATATACATATATATATATGTATGTATGTATGTATGTATGTATGTATGTATGTATGTATGTATATATGTATATATATATATATATGTATGTATGTATGTGTGTATATATATATATATATATATATATATATATATATATATATATGTGTATAAAGTTAAAGTACCAATGATTGTCACACACACTAGGTGTGGCGAAATTATTCTCTGCATTTGACCCATCACCCTTGATCACATATATACATTGTCTTTATAATCCGTTTTGTCATTAAACATCAATTAACATTGATGTTCATCAACATTTAACATTGTCACGTTATCGATGGGAAAATTCATTTTTAGACAATATGATTTGCCTGAGTGGCTAAGAGACACCAAAAGTAACAAGCGGTAGAAAATGGATTAGAAAGGAAAGATTTTTAAAAAAATTTAAAAAATAAAAACTTTTTTTTTTTAACTTGGGACTTCCTGTGGGCCGGATTTTGGATGCTGCCATAACTTTTATGGCACAAAGTAGACCCAATGACAGACTAGACGAGTAGGCTTGGTCCAGACCACCAAGGCATACTACAGCCTACAGGGGTTTGAGGGAAAGACACGTTTCTTGGACGGGTTGGAGCACTTATATAATGGGACTGGGACTTTTAGGGTCACTTATTTGTCCCCAAAAGAATTGGGGACAAATAAGTGACCCTAAAAGTCCCAGTCCCATTATAAAAGGTCAATGGACTCAGGAAGGACTACTAGATAGCTGCAATATTTTTGTGTTCAGACAAAGTTTTTTGTGTAAGAGATGTTTCTTTCCTGCTGACAGTTTCGGCTGCCACTTCAGCTTTTATCAGAGCTGTCGTAATTTCCTGGTGTGACGTGTCTAAAAACAGCTGTCCGGGTCGGAGAACTTTATCGTGAAAGTTTCCCGACGTAACTATTCTCCGCCCTGGCGTTGCCAACGAAGGACAGTGTCCCAGGTGTGCTGGAGCATGTACTGTATGCCCCCTCATCCTTAATGATGGTGTTGGCCCCTCGCTTCCTAAATTCCATAGCCTCTTTGATAGATGTATTTATTTGTTTCCGATTAAAAGACTTTTCCGTTGTCCCAGTCCATGAGGTGATTGTTCCTCTTGCAGTTTCTTGTTTTTTTCCTTTCCGCATTCATTTTTGTGTTCTTTTTTCCTGGTGCTGAAGGTTTGTCCAGTCTTGCCAATGTAAGTTGTATTGCATGATCTGCAAGGTATTTTATAGATGACTTAAACGGACCTGATGGTCACAAAGTAGCCCCAAAAGGACCGTCTTGCTCCAAAAAGTCCCAAGGTCCCAAAGTATGCTAAATTGTACTTACCAGTAAAAGTCCAGGTGCTCAAAAAAAGTCGGAAATGTACCCAAATAGTGTGGGGGAAAGGCCAGTTTTGGTGCATTTAGAAAATGTTGGCCAACCCAATTTATCATTAGGAGCATTCGATGAGTTATTTTGAATTAAATTGTTTCAACTGAGACCGAGTAAATACTAAAAACAGACTAGGGTTAAGATTGGGAACAAAACACCAGAGTACCTTCTAACCCTACTATTAGCAAGGGAGCCCCACCCAGCGAGGACACCAAGCCCAACAATAGCTGCTGCATGCATAGCTGAACAGGCCCAATGACCCAGGATCCATGAGCTGAAGATATGCACCGACCTCCAGGAAGTAGCCCACCACACTCCAGAGAAGTCAAATCTGCAGTCACAGGCCACCTCCGTTGGGGAGCAAGACCCAGGACCCTGTGTGAGATGCAGCGTGATTAAGGAAGGCCCACCATCTACCCTACCTCATCCAGCAGTGAGTTAGGCAATCTCACTCAGGGAACCCACCTCTGCCACCCAAGGGTACCACGAGTACCCCCAACCAGGCAGCCAACCACCTACTAGAGGGAAGGCCAGGTGCCATTGGTTCTGCCTTTTCATACAGACACTAAGAGGTTTGTGGCTACACGTTCTGTCTGTGCCTGGATCAAATCCTCCCATCAATTTCCTGCAGGGTTGCTGTGGCCTCTTCTCATTCCTTCCCATTGTTCCGGACTTTGTCACGGAACTACCAGTCTCCAGAGGGTGTTCTGTCATCCACACCAATGTGGGCAGATTCTCTAAATTCACTCCGTAGACTTCCTCCCTCCTTGGAAACTGCCAAACTTCACGGGATCCCCGCAGATTTGGGGGACAGAGTTCCTCAGTTTTTGTCAGCTACATGAAGATCTTTCTGCAAATTGTTGTGGGCTGCAGCCAGTTACCACCAGGGTACCACCCACAATCTAACGAGCCAACCTTTGAGGTGTGTTTTTCACCAGCATCCTTTATTGTGGTCCGTCTATCTCCAATGAGTGAAGTATGCCTCATCTGCTCATGTGGTACATAAGTTCCATCCTCCCATCTTTTCCAGGAGGTCAAGTCCACTGTTATGGTAAATGGGTTATACTTGTATAGCGTCTTTTTACCTTCAAGGTACTCAAAGCGCTTTGACACTATTTCCACATTCACCCATTCATACAGACATTCACACGGAGTGAAGTGTCTTGCTCAAGGACACAACGGATGACGGAAGCCGGGGTATTGAACCAGGAACCCGGAGGTTGCTGGTACGGCTGCTCTACCAATCGAGCCACGCCGTCCACTGTTCCCTTCATGCGCTGTCTGCACCGTGTGGGGTGTGACACCCCTGCCACTCTATCCTACACAGCCAAACGTAACCAAACCCTGGAAAATCGCCACCGTAGACGAGCCCCCGACAATAGACCAAAAAGTTTGGTTATCGTCCCGAGACATTTCACTGTCAGGCGGATTAAAGAAGCTGGCACCAAGATTTATTGGCCCATATGAGGTGGAGCGGATGGTTACTCCTGTCACGGCTCGACTTAAGGTCTCCACGTCCTTAAAGTCATATCCTGTCTTCCATGTCCCCCGCCTGAAGCCGGTGGAGTCAAGTGACCTTAGTTCTCTACCGGTTTCTCCCCCTGTTCCTCAGCAGGTGGTTGGTCATCACAAGGGGGTTACCGCCCAGAGGATCATTCCTGGATGTCTCATTCCCTCATCATTGACAAGACATACGTTTCTGTGGGTGGGGTTAACAGAAAATTACTGTTTTACTCACCATTCGTCTGCATTCTTGGATTCCTTTCAACTATGTTGCACAGCATTGTGACAGCCATTACATTTCCATGCACTAAATCAGTCGGATTTCTTAAATAGTTAGTTTTTTTGTAATTTCACACCTATGTGTGAAGTCCAAGTGTCCATGCAGTTTCTCTAATGCGACTATTGGTCATATGCCTCCCGTACACGGGGGATGGGGACTTATTTTATTTTAGCGCGGTTGAATAAATTCCTTTTCCGCTTGACCTATGACGTCACACTAGCCATCTGTGGATCCTTACAACTTGTTTTAAGTGATGTCCACTGTAATATTGGCACATATTACAAATATTACGTCTGTAATGGCTATGATGATGTTAAATAGCAGACAGTATCAAGAAATTATCTTGGATTGCGCTACGAACATGACGCTACTACCAACAATGTATCGGGGTGGATGAAGGTCCGAAGGAAAGACAGACCAGAGGGAGAGTTTTTTGGAAGGAATTTTTGTACGAAAAATCATGAAACAAATACATTTTGAATGTCTCGGAGTTCTTTCAAAAGGCTTTGTGGATTGATGTCAAGAGTTTTAAGTCCGAAGGAAAAGACTGTTCGTGCCACGGTCGGTCGATACAGTTACAGATGAAGTTTGCAATGTTCTGGACTATCTTGCCAATTGTGCAGAGTACAGAGTTATTGTTCATCAGTTTGGAGTGCACAAATGCAGCGTGAAGAGTTTTGTGTACGCTTTATTATTTTTAATATACCTGCTTCATTATCTTTCATTTCATTCGTATTTTGTTCGGGAGTCCAAATTAAGCAGGCATTTTACAATTCTAGCTACCTTCTGAAATAAATATCTGTTTCTTTTTTTACTTCCTGAGATAGGCTCCAGCACCCCCCGCGACCCGGAAAGGGACAATCGGTAGAAAATAGATGGATGGATGGATTGATGCCCTTGAAAATGTCCTGTTATTTTAGTTTGTGGAGCAAATAAACAGACTCTTCTTCATTACAATATGTTTTTGTTGAACGTTATCTGCTTCTGGGTTGTATCCCGCGCATTGAGACTGACGCAAGCGAAGGGTGCTCTCCGGACGCACACACCCACTCGAGAAATCTGGTTTCCAATCGCATAATCCAGGTGTGTTAGTCCGACTTTTCAAAAACCGAACACGATCGGATTAAGGTGTTTCCATGGGCTGTAGGAGGCTTGCTTAGAGCTACCATGTTTCTTTTAGACTAATTTCCCTTGATCAAATATTTTCTAGCTTTTCACACTAAGTACATATGATTTGGTTTAATATCCTATCAGATTACCTCTTCGTAAGGATCGGCAGGGGATCAAATACTTGTTTGTACATAACACCAGACATTTGTCTGTGTAGGTAAATATTCTGCTCATGTTATTTTTTTGTTTTCTTTCCTTACCTCCCTGTCACAGAGATGGACTGATCAGTAAAGATGAAATGATTGCTTATTTCCTTCGAGCAAACCCGTTGCTGCAGAGTAAAATGGGTCCAGGATTCGTCCATAACTTCCAGGAGATTACATTTCTGAAACCAACCTTCTGTGAACATTGCACTGGATTTGTATGTACATTGAAACGGTCATTCTTTCATTTATTTTCTACATGCAAACACAAGTGCAATTACATGGTATTAGTGACATTTCATTGATCATTTTGCTTGCTGTAAATATCCTAAAGTAAATGTAAATGTCAGTCCGATTTCAACTCTAAATCTGATAATACACATATTCAACTACCGTTTTTTTCGGAGTATAAGTCGCACCGGAGTATAAGTCGTACCTGCCGAAAATGCATAATAAAGAAGAAAAAAAACATATATAAGTTGCACTGGAGCCCAGCCAAACTATGACAAAAACTGCGACTTATAGTCCGAAAAATACGGTACTCAAAATGTTATTGTCTCATCTCAGGTAACTTTACTTCATTTTGTACAAGATTCCTAAGATGAAAATGACTCATTTTTGTAACACGACTGAAAGTAACATGAAATATAACCACATGACATTTATAGTTTTAATAACAATAATTAAGGTAACAGGACAGAGCTTAGATTTTAACCTCCAGTCATAGTTTTTTTTTCCAGAAAAAATTACTTACTTTTGTTTTCCCCCTGGCCTACAGAGGATGTGAACATGCAACTTCCTGTGGAACTTGTGACTAGGGATGGGTACTTTCACATTTGAACAGAATCAGATAAGGTACCAATTACCGGAACATGGAATAATTTTCGGTACTTTGGTGTGTCCTCATGTGATAAACATTTTTTAAATAAAAAACATCTAAAAAATAATTGATTTAACATCTTACAGTGATAACTTTTCTGTCTGGGAGTGATATCTTGTTTCCTTACAATTCTGAGTCTCCTTTACAGTGCAGTTGCAATTCCAAGACAATAGATGGCAGTAGAGTGTAGACTACGATGTGTTGCCGTAGTCAGGAAGTAGTATTTGCCATTAATTTGAATGTGCCAGTCTGGTCTTTTGTTGAGCCCAACAAAGTGTTTATACTGTAAATATTGCACGTATCAGGTGTTTGATTGTACAGCGCATCTTAGTTGGAGTTTTTATTAACAAATTTGGAGGTGTTGAATTCGCCATGTAAAATAGGTAATCGGTAGCATGTATATGGCATGTTCAATGTAAATTAGCATCGAAGTTAGCACATTTCAATCATTATCTTTGAACTCTTATCAGGCATGCTTGCAAAAACAAAAATACTTAGAGACAGTCTGTTATGAATCCGCTTGTTTGGCCACTGAGTGCTTGAGCCGGTGCTGAGTATGCACCGGACGTAATGTCATGTGCAACAAAGATATTGAAATATGACACCATTTGATTTTACGTGAATTGGTACGCAGTAGTACTGGCGGAATCTGGCACCGAATTGTGTACCCATCCCTACTTATATATTATTCCACATATATTAATATTCCAACTTAATCAGAGAGAGTAATTTGTTCGGGTAACAAGACTGAGTGAAAACAAAGAGTCACTACTTAAGTGTACATTTTAACTAAATTGTCATTGTTTTTAAATGAAATAGACCTTACGTATTGTTAAGATAAAGAGTACTATAAAAATGTGAAAAAATAAATTAAACTATTAAAAAATAAATAACCTAGATGAAGGATTAAAATGATTATATTTCATAGTAAAGTCAAATTTTTGGAAATGAGAAAACTGACAACAAATGCTATTTTTCCATTATTCATACTTCAAATTGTACTGAATAAATATGCAATCATTTACAGGACATTTTACTTCTGAACATTTTTTTTATTTTACATTTATTTAATTCTGCATATTTATATATCCTGGGGACGCAATTGGCACTGATTCGGTAGATTCAATCGTTGACCAATCATTGATTGTTCCTTGATGTCGTTATTGGTAAACAGAATCCTTGGGCTCAATAGCTAGGAGGAATCATAATAATATTAATTAAAATCATGTCAATAAATGTTCTCATTCATCCAGGTCATTGTCATCTCAGGGCATTCAATCGATCGCAACTGGACCGTTTGGTTTGTCTTCGAAGACGTTTCGCTGCTCATCCGAGTAGGCTGAGCAGATCTAGTCCAGCGGCAGGTGACAAAACCCCAAATATTTATATTCCAAAAAAACAGGAGGGTGTGTCTGGGCAAGGATGGTTTCGCCCTTTCGTGGTGAGAAAAACAACTGTTTTGATGCAAACGAGCAATATTAACTGTCAAAGCCAACGACAGTCATTGAAGCGTTAGCATTGAGGTATTGTGTGGCAGAACAACCACTGTGGATCGACTACTACCAGTCCAAAAGGGTCGGAATCCCCTGCGTAAGCATTCCATACAGTTGTAAACAAATGGCACAAATGGCATTCTGGTCACCTCCTGTGACCAGAATGTTTCCAACTCCTGTTATTTGTTGGAGGCTAAATAGCAGAGTCTTTTGGGAATGGTTGAAAGGACAGTGTTATATGTGGGACTACATCTGATCAATCGAAGTCAATGAGCACAAACTGATGAAGCCTACTCGGATGAGCGGCGAAACGTCTCTAAGACAAACCACAGTCCAATTACAATCGATTAAATGCCCTGAGATTAATTAAAATCCTGATTGAGTTGATTATATTTGTGACATTCCATTCATGACATGAATCTTACGAATATGTTTTTCTTGATCTTTTTCTGCAGCTCTGGGGGCTCCTCAAACAAGGCTACAAGTGCAAAGGTACTTTATTTTATACACACATCATTCATTTCCTATACAGAGTACCCTTTAAGACCAGTTTATGTCAACAACTTTTCTATGTGAACTACATTATCAAGTCCTGGTCCACCATGTTCTTCTTTTTATTAAAAAGTGCCTGCTTAAAGGGCAACTGCTTTTTTGGAATTGTGCCTATTGTTCACAATACATTATGAGAGACAAGAAGACAAAAGGTTTTTGTTTTTTTCGCCTTCCAACCTATAAAAATGGGCTTGTCCTTGGTGGCTAGCAATGCAGTCAATGGGAGCAATCAATTCTACCTCTAAATTACTTTAAAAATGCATTTAAAAATTGTCAACATCGCTTCATTTACGTTCTGTAACCTGTATAATAACCAAACTGTAGCGACATTGTTGTTGTAAGAGCGAACACGGAGGAACCCTTTTTCTAAATGGGTTATACTTGTATAGCGCTTTTCTACCTTTTTTTAAGGAACTCAAAGCACTTTGACACTATTTCCACATTCACCCATTCACACACACATTCACACACTGATGGTGGGAGCTGCCATGCAAGGCGCTAACCAGGGCCCATCAGGAGCAAGGGTGAAGTGTCTTGCTCAAGGACACAACGGACGTGACTAGGATGGTAGAAGGTGGGGATTGAACCACTAACCCCCCCCCCCCCCATCTCCCGAATTCGGGGGTCTCAAGGTTGGCAAGTATGCTCTAGTATACTCTGGACTGAAGCTGTGTGCCTTCATTGTTTTTGTAGCTGTTGTTTTGAGGCATGTTTAAAAAAAAAAAATAAAAAATACACTTTGTGAAAGTCAAAGTATAGTATTTCCCATAGTTGTAGTGGGTATTAGGATTATCTCAGGAGAGCATGTCCCAAATTCCAAGCTGCTGTTTTGAGGCATGTTAAAAAAAAAAAGCACTTTGTGACTTCAATAATAAATATGGCAGTGCCATGTTGGCACTTTTTTCCATAACTGGAGTTGAAGTTGTTCTCTTATTTTGGAAAACCTTGTTTTTGATTGATTGATTGAAACATGTATTAGTAGATTGCACAGTACAGTACATATTCCGTACAATTGACCACTAAATGGTAATACCCCAATAAGTTTTTCAACTTGTTTAATCAATTCATTGCAAAGTTACATTGTGTAATGCATCCAGCGGGGCATCGCAACAAAATTAGGCATAATAATGTGTTTATTCCACGACTGTATATATCGGTATCAGTTGATATCGAAATCGGTAATTAAGAGTTGGACAATATCGGAACATCGGATATCGGCAAAAAAGCCATTATCGGACATCTCTAGTAAATTTCATACATACGTGTTTGTTACTACATTATATATAGAGTTGAGAGTGTATATAAAACATGGATAGAGGGTTTTGAAGTTGTTTCAGAGGACCCCCCCCCACAAAAATGACGTGTATCCTTGTCTCTCATAATAATTGTGAACGATAGGTAAAATTCCAAAAAAAGTGCAGTTCCCCCTTGGGGTTGATGTCAACACATATGGTAGAACCGCTTTTGTCAAAAGTAAATATGTAAGTAAGGGCTAGTTTTTGTTTCGATTCAATTGTGTCGACAACCTCTTATGTTGATATCCGCCAGCCTGTTCAAGGGGCGTCGACATAAACATAGATTCACTGACTCATGTTGACATGAGTTGTCAACATAAATGAAACTAGGGATGTCCCGATCCGATATTTGGATCGGATCAGCCGCCGATATTTGCAAAAAAATGCGTATCGGCAAGGCATGGGAAAATGCCGATCCAGATCCAGTTAAAACCAACAACTCCGCTCCGTGTTTTCCAACGCACCTATTTAAATAGTGCATTCCACTTTTCTGCTGCTCCCTAATTTCCGTTCCGCATTTTCCAGCACACCTTCAACACATCCACAGGTCTGTGGATTCTCACGCAGTTGCTTTTAGCTGCTGGCATTACCCGACAGGCTCTTCTCACTCTTTTCTGTGTCTGTGCTTCTCACAGACAGCAAGCGCACCTTCTTACACACGTCACATACTGTCACGTCATACGTCACATACTGTCACATCATACGTCACATACGTATACGTCCTCCCCGAGCAGAGAGGTAGCAGCATGGCTAACGTTAGCTGTGATGCTAGCGCAGCCGTGTGACCAACGTTCTCTCTAAGGTGCGCGCTTGTGCAATTGCGCACTGTTTAAACGTCCTCTGCGCATAGCAATTATATGCCACGCACAAAATCAAATAAAAAAATAAGTGCATAACAATTTTCGACACACGGACATGACAGAGAAAACAGTTTTCGTCATCATTGTTCAAATATTATAACGTCTGTCGAGACGCTTATCTCCGTTCGGTGCCACACGTCCACACCATCAAAATGCCGAGGCAAAAATTTCCAGATCAACACCGTATGAAAAAATTAGTGATTTTTTTAGTTCTGATTTCCTTCTCTGCATGAAAGTTTAAAAGTAGCATATATTAATGCAGTATGAAGAAGAATGTTTTAATGTAGACATGCAAGCCTTGAAAGAAAATGTTGAAAATCAAGACTACATTTCCTGCAAATGGATGCATTTCTACCCTATATTTTAACTTTAGATTTATTCTCATATCAAACTCTTTTGGCTGTCTTTTTGACACTTTAATCCGGCGCCCTCCTCCACACCCTGGATTATAAATAATGTAAATAATTCAATGTGATTATCTTGTGTGATGACTGTATTATGATGATAGTATATATCTGATAGTATATATCTGTATCATGAATCAACCCGACCCCGACTTAAACAAGTTGAAAAACGTATTCGGGTGTTACCATTTAGTGGTCAATTGTACGGAATATGTACTTCACTGTGCAACCTACTAATAAAAGTCTCAATCAATCAATCAAAACACATAGAATCATCATACTGCTGTGATTATATGCATCAAGTGTTCATTCAAGGCTAAGGCAAAATATCGAGATATATATCGTGTATCGCAATATGGCCTTAAAATATCGCAATATTAAAAAAAGGCCATATCGCCCAGCCCTTGTTTCAATGATGCCATTTCTGTTTGTCATGTATAATTTTGTCTATTTTGTGTTTATCCTTGAATAAACAGGTCAGTTTCTTGTTACCAGCCGTTGTGTATTATTCAAACTCACCTAATTCAGCTGGCTAGTTGTTATCAAGAGTACTAAAACCCTTTTCAACATGATTCTGACAACTAAGTAGGCTAAATAACTTTAAACTTTAATACATGCTCGGATAGGCCATTATCGGTCAGTATCGGTATCGGTCAGTATCGGTATCGGATCGGAAGTGCAAAAACAATATCGGTATCGGATCGGAAGTGCAAAAACCTGGATCGGGACATCCCTAAATGAAACCTACACATTTACAGTGCATTCGGAAAGTATTAACAACGCTTCACTTTTTGGGTTTTGTTGTCGCAGAAATTGTAAGTTTTGATGATTGCGGGAAAAAATGTGCTAGGAAATTGCACAGTTTGGACAAAGTTGCCAGATTGTTACCTTTTCTTGCTGGGCAGTATTTTAGGACCCGAACCATACTTAGGGAAGAACTGACCCCTTTTGTTGCCTCAGTGAGTTACTAACCAACGCCGCAAGTTCCCAGACTTCATTCTTGAAAGAGACGACAAAGTTTTGTCTTGCTGTATGCTAACTTTATTTTAGTTTTTTTAAGACATGGCAGTTTTAGGCACTTGAGACTTTCACAGCAACAATACTTCTCACCTGCTCTGCACCCTTTTCCCACATTAAACAAAACCTTTTACAATATAAATCCCGTATGAGCCCCCAATCTTACCTATAACAGCCTGGGTGGTATCTTAAGACCTGAACTGTACTTAGGGTCGATCTGATCTTTTTTGTTGGCTCAAACCAGCGAGTTTACAGACTTGTAAAATAGCCGTCATAGCTTTGTGTTGCAGTACACAGGCTTTATTTTACTTTTGTTGAAAAAGGGCAGTTTCAGTCACCGGAAACTTTCACAGCAACAATACTTGTCACCTGCTAAGCACACGCACTACTCTGATTGATTGATTGATTGAGACTTTTATTAGTAGGTTGCACAGTGAAGTACATATTCCGTACAATTGACCACTAAATGGTAACACCCGAATAAGTTTTTCAACTTGTTTAAGTCGGGGTCCACTTAAATTGATTCATGATACAGATATATACTATCATATATATCTATCTATATAACTATCATCGTAATACAGTCATCACACAAGATAATCATCAGGGTGTATACATTGAATTATTTACATTATTTACAATTCGGGGTGTGGGGGGGGGGGGGGGGGGGGGTTAGGTTTGGTTGTTATCATCAGTCATCAACAAATGAGAACAGAGAAATGGATATTGAAACAGTGTAGGTCTGACTTGGTAGGATATGTATAGCAAGTAGTGGACATAGAGAGAGAGAGAGAGAGATCAGAAGGCATAAGAAAAATATCTGCATTTAATTATTTACATTTGATTATTAACAACAATCCGGGGAGGGTGTTAGTTTAGGGTTGAAGTTGCCTGGAGGTGTACTTTTATTGCGGTTTTGAAGGAGGATAGAGATGCCCTTTCTTTTATACCTGTTGGGAGCGCATTCCACATTGATGTGGCATAGAAAGAAAATGAGTTAAAACCTTTGTTAGATCGGAATCTGTGTTTAACGTGGTTAGTAGAGCTTCCCCTGGTGTTGTGGTTATGGCGGTCATTAAGGAAGTAGTTTGACATGTACTTCGGTATCAGGGAGGTGTAGCGGATTTTATAGACTAGGCTCAGTGCAAGTTGTTTTACTCTGTCCTGCACACTGAGCCAGCCCACTTTGGAGGAGTGGGTAGGAGTGAGGTGGGATCTGGGGTGGAGGTCTAGAAGTAATCTGACCAGCTTGTTCTGGGATGTTTGGAGTCTAGATTTGAGGGTTTTGGAGGTGCTAGGGTACCAGGAGGTGCATGCGTAATCGAAAAAGGGTTGAACGAGAGTTCCCGCCAGAATCTGCATGGTGCTTTTGTTGACCAGAGAGGAGATTCTATAGAGGAATCTCGTTCGTTGGTTGACCTTTTTGATTACCTTGGTTGCTATTTTATCACAGGAAAGATTAGCCTCTAGAATGGAACCTAGGTAGGTGACCTCATCTTTCTTGGTGATAACAATGTCACCCACTTTTATAGTGAAGTCATTGACTTTCTTAAGGTTGATGTGGGACCCAAATAGGATGGATTCTGTTTTACCCAAGTGTATGGATAGCTTGTTGTCAGCGAGCCAGGTGCAAGTTCTACAGAGTTCAGCACTGAGGATTTTCTCCACCTGTGAATTGTCCCTGTCTGATACCAGCAGGGCCAAGTCATCCACAAACAAGAACAATTCACAGTCACATGCTGATGACAAGTCGTTTATGTATACTGTATACTATCACTAGGATCGGCGAAAATACCTGTCCCAGGCTATGCTTTAAGGAGAATGGTTGGATTTGTCCGAATTCTTGCAATCGTCACATAGCAAAAATCCTGTAGGGTAATAAAGTGGTTCTTTGTCACAATCTGTTGTATAATGAATGATGCAATCAGTCGTCATCCTGAATTTCAGCTGGTGTGCTTTGACTTCTCAGACTGTGGCGTCAACTGCCATAAACAGTGCAGGGAGCTGCTAGTTCTGGCTTGCAGGAAGCTGCTGCGTTCTGGTTCTTTGGGATGTGTGACCCCTGACAGACGGACACACAGTTCACTGCCCAGCAGCCCCTCGCTGCACACCGATACCGGTCAGTCATCTTGAATGAGCCGCCATATTTTTCTGTGTTAGTCGATCAATATGCAGTCTTACTATATTGCTATTGATTCCTCAGTAATCCTCTCCACTTCCTCCAGACAAGGACGAGGTGTTCGAGTTCCCTAGTGTCACATCAGCAAATCCGACTCAGGGTACCAAAAGCATCACCCTGATGACCAGCTCGGCCCAGAGGATCTCCGTCCGTCTGCAGAGGGCCACCATCAGCCAAGCCACTCAGACTGAACCTGTGTGGTCTGAACACGGTTGGGGGGCCACCAACGTTGGCTCCCACACCTTTCCCAAAACGAAACACCGGACTCCCAGAGAGAACTACAAAAACAAAACGTTTGCCTTGTGGGAAAACCTGGAAGACAAGAAGCGGCGGACAGTTTTGGTACAATGCAGCGGCCACTCTCAGAATACGACTGGTGGAGAGATCACAGATCGCAGGATCACACGAAGAGGGAAGGTAATGGAAGCAAAGCAGTATTTATTACCTACAGAATTACCACTGTGTTTTTTATGCCTCACTTTTTGTACGATTTGGCCATTGACTGACTGTTAATTTTGACAGCAGTTTTTAATTTGGTTAGAATTATAAGCTTTTGTCAACAATTTATTTTAGTTTTAGTCAAATCTCAGTCATCTAAATTGATTTAGTTTTAGATTAGTTTTAGTCAACAAAGTTAAATCATATTACAGTCGGCTAAAAGTACTGTAAAGGTAGTGGACTAAAATATGAATTATTAAAGATAAGACCTCTTTAAAGGCCGACTGAAATGCGATTTTCTTATTTAAACGGGGATAGCAGGTCTATTCTATGTGTCATACTTGATCATTTCGCGATATTGCCATATTTTAGCTGAAAGGATTTAGTAGAGAACATCGACGATAAAGTTTGCAACTTTTGGTCGCTGATAAAAAAGCCTTGCCTGTACCGGAAGTAGCAGACGATATGCGCGTGACGTCACAGGTTGTGGAGCTCCTCACATCCGCACATTGTTTACAATCATGGCCACCAGCAGCGAGAGCGATTCGGACCGAGAAAGCGACGATTTCCCCATTAATTTGAGCGAGGATGAAAGATTCGTGGATGAGGAAAGTGAGAGTGAAGGACTAGAGGGCAGTGGGAGCGATTCAGATAGGGAAGATGCTGTGAGAGGCGGGTGGGACCTGATATTCAGCTGGGAATGACTAAAACAGTAAATAAACACAAGACATATATATATACTCTATTAGCCACAACACAACCAGGCTTATATTTAATATGCCACAAATTAATCCCGCATGACAAACACCTCCCCCCTCCCGTCCATATAACCCGCCAATACAACTCAAACACCTGCACAACACACTCAATCCCACAGCCCAAAGTACCGTTCACCTCCCCAAAGTTCATACAGCACATATATTTCCCCAAAGTCCCCAAAGTTACGTACGTGACATGCACATAGCGGCACGCACGTACGGGCAAGCGATCAAATGTTTGGAACCGCAGCTGAATGCGTACTCACGGAACCGCGTCTGCGTATCCAACTCAAAGTCCTCCTGGTAAGAGTCTCTGTTGTCCCAGTTCTCCACAGGCCAATGGTAAAGCATGACTGTCATCTTTCGGGAATGTAAACAATGAAACACCGGCTGTGTTATCCGGCACAACAGTCAGGGGGTGCATTCTACGACGGGTGTGCGTTATCTGGCACAACACCTGCCGCAATACACCGCTTCCCACCTACGGCTTTCTTTTTTGCTGTCTCCATAGGTTCATTGAACAAATTTCAGAAAATTCACCAACACAGATGTCCAGAATACTGTGGAATTTTGCGATGAAAACAGACGACTTAATAGCTGGCCACCATGCTGTCCCAAAATGTCCTCTACAATCCGTGACGTCACGCGCAGGCATCATCATACCGAGACGTTTTCAGCAGGATATTTTGCGCGAAATTTAAAATTGCACTTTAGTAAGCTAACCCGGCCGTATTGGCATGTGTTGCAATGTTAAGATTTCATCATTGATATATAAACTATCAGACTGCGTGGTCGGGAGTAGTGGGTTTCAGTAGGCCTTTAAAGTTTATTTGAAAGCACCCAGTGGCGGGCAGTGCGTTTCCCACCTAGGCTTTCAGTGATGTCCGACTTCAATGATTACCTCTCAAAATACCATAATTGATGTCACCACATGACCATTGCTGGAGAAATACTATACAGAAACACATTTTCGCCCTATTTGTGCATTGAAACACATCAACAGTGTACAAAACGGGTTATTTTCTGGCGCACTTAAAAATCAATAAACCCGCAATCAGCAATTAAAACATATCTTATGTGGTACTGTCAAAATTAAAATTGGAAAAAACATATGAAACGTGAAGAAATAAAGAAATAAAATATTTGAACTCACATTTTGTAGCACCCATCCAACGCCGGATAGCCCCTCATAGTCAGTTGATTCGAGTGGAAATGGCGGGCCTTTCCCCATTTCATCGCCGACATCGTCTCACAAGATGTAGTTTCTTTTTAAGTATCCTTGAAAATGGCCTTGCAAATATATATCTGCCCACCTAATCAACATGTTGCTCTCCTTCTTTGTGAGTACCAGCGAGTTTTCTGTGGCTTTCTATGGCTCATAGCTCCTGTGCCATTTCTTGTTTTCGCAACTTGTGATTGGATACTCACTTGGGACTCCCAAGTGAGTATCCAATCACATAGTTATAGTTATTTCACTAATGTACTTGTGATTTCTTATCGTACGATTTGGTCATATTGTATAGTTGTTGTCCTTGTAGTTGTGTACTTGCAGTTTATTGTAGTAGTGTTGTAGTCTATTGTACTTACAGGAGTAGTTGTGTAGTGTGTGAGTCATTTAGGTGTTGATTGTTAAAATTGTAGTCCATTCGAGTCTTGGGCAGGTCTACAATTATATCCCTGAGGTCAGCTCTCTGGTCTTGCATACGGGGGTGTGGAGGTTTGAATGTGTGACAGGTGTATTTTATACTCGTCATGAGAGTTTAGGAGCACAATTTTACAGGTACAGGACTCATTGATGTATTTCATGACACATAAACCGAATCTTGCTGATAGGTCAAATACTTATTTAAGTCATGTGGTAGAGATTGTGCTTAGACTGCTGCTTTGTGAATGAAAAATACACAGAACAGCAAAATAAAACACTTATTCTATTGTAATTATTATTTCCATCGCACATCAAGAACGACAAAGTGAACACAGACCATTTTTTAGTGCCATTTTGAATCCACCAAGCTGGACTTGGAACACTTGGTTAGACCAACGTGTGTTGTGGAACTTACTCTTTAGTGATGTTATGAAAACCTACTACAGTCATATCAGAGCCAAAATGGGTAGTTTTGTTGTAGAGGTGTACGGTATACCAGTATTAGTGTAGTACTGCGATACTAATGAATCATAATTGGTACTATACCGCCTCTGAAAAGTAACGATCCACAAACCCCCTGGTTTACGAGCAGAGGAGCATGTTCAGCTGGGCACAATCACAGAGTACTTACAAGCAGACACAGTGTGTAGACAGAAAAGGGAGAACGAACGCATTTTGGCTTAAAAAGTAACGATAAAGGTGAAGCTATAACACCGAAACGCAAACCCCGGAAGAGGTGCTTTAAGACATGGCTAGCGATCTAGCGGCTAAAGTCCAGGCCCAGTCGGCAGTGTTTCAGCTACTTCTAAATCACTAATCCTCGCCTCCATGGCGTCAAATAAAGTACGTTTCTTACAACTATCATCCCTGCAGGACGAGGAATAGCTAAACATATTTCACTACACACCGTAGCTCACCCTCGACAGAATGTAAACACACTCCATTGGTGGATCTCCACCTAACATCTACTGTAATGATACCAAGTACAGTAGCGTATCTGGTCGATACTACTATGACTACGTTGTTTAAAAAAAATCTATATTATGTTTATAAACTCAGGAAATATGTCCCTGGACACATGAGGACTTTGAATATGACCAATGTATGATCCTGTAACCACTTGGTATCGGATTGATACCCAAATTTGCGGTATCGTCCAAAACTAATGTAAAGTATCAAACAACAGAAGAATGAGTGATTATTACATTTTAACAGAAGTGTAGACAAAACATGTTAAAAGAGAAAGTAAGCAGATATTAACAGTAAATGAACAAGTAATGATAATAATAATGGATTAGATTTATATAGCGCTTTTCTAGCCACTCAAAGCGCTTCACAGAGAGAAGTGAGAACCCATCATTCATTTTTACAACTCATTCATTCATCATTCATTCACCGGTGTGAGCGGCACCGGGGGCAAGGGTGAAGTTTCCTGCCCAAGGACACAACGGCAGCGATTTTTGGATGGTTAAGAGGCGGGGAGCGAACCTGCAACCCTCAGGTTTCTGGCACGGCCGCTCTACCCACTACGCCATACCGCCCCATGTAGTAGATAATAATTGATTTTTTACCACTTGGAAAATGACACAAT
The DNA here is from genome assembly GCF_033978685.3 of Nerophis lumbriciformis. Classification (NCBI taxonomy): domain Eukaryota; kingdom Metazoa; phylum Chordata; class Actinopteri; order Syngnathiformes; family Syngnathidae; genus Nerophis; species Nerophis lumbriciformis. The sequence goes on along the minus strand of NC_084549.2, from coordinate 53,114,866 downwards.
ATGTTACTGCAAATGTCAGCAGCTAAATTAGGAGCCTTTGTTTGCTTACTTACTACTAAAAGACAAATTGTCTTGTATGTTCACTATTTTATTTAAGGACAAACTTGCAGTAAGAAACATGTTTAATGTACCGTAAGATTTTTTTGTTAAAATAAAGCCAATAATGCAATTTTTTTAGAAAAGTACCGAAAAGTATCGAAATAATTTTGGTACCGGTACCAGGACAACACTATTTTCTTGAATAAATATAAAGTTCTCAATAAAAAAAAAAATCCTTTTCCCTTCTAGGACAGCTGACTTGGTAGCAGAGGTGAACACCACTCTGAGGGGTCCAGAAAGCCACTATCGACTTCGACCAAGAAGTTCTTCTGTCTGGGAAGGTGCTGGGCTGTTTGAGCAACACAGAACTATGTCAACTAGACCACGTCTGCTTAGGTCCGCGACATGCGCTTTGGTAAACTAAAGTGGAATAGGATACACACGGTATTTCTGACCTGAGAACCGGAGGAAGATGGATCTTGATTGGGAATCACCTTCACAACAATATCAACATTATGAAATAGTGTGTCGTTACCTCACTTTTGGATGACATATTTGCGTATGAAGTAAACACAGGAAAACGTGTGAATGCTGAAAAGGTTAAGCCGAACTGAAATGCTAGCGGTTAGCATGCGTCAAGTATGAGAAGATGAGACTGAGGTGAAAGTTAGCTAAAAAAGCTAGCACGCTGCTAATGTTAGCAGATACAGTTAGCATGTTAATAGTTAAAATGACTTTTGTCTGCTAATTTAGCTATAAAAAAAAAAAAGGAATGTAGCTAACATTAGCAGAACATGCTACCGTTAGCATGCATTAAGTAGAAAAAGATATGACGCTGAGGTGTTTACCAGCAAATTTAGCTAAAAGAAAGTTAGCATTCTAGCTTTTTGCATTGGACTAACATTAGCATAGAGCATTTTGATTTTGGAATTTTTCAAATTGGTTGAGAACTGTGGAAGCAGTAAGTACTTTTAAAAGAGAATAACTTAACGATTGATTGATACATCCATAGACCGATTTATATTGCTACATTTGAAGTATATCGATCTGTACTCAGCAAGTTTGCCTTCCGTAAGATAGGTATCCATCCAATACCGTTTTAAAAGGGAATTGATCCATTTATCGATACTCTAAAAAGGAAAACATTTGATTTAAGAACGGAAAACTTTATATGAAGTTTAGCACTCTAAAAAATAAGGACGTACCGTATTTTTATGAGTATAAGTCGCTCCGGAGTATAAGTCGCACCGGCCGAAAATTTATAATAAAGAAGAAAAAAAACATATACAGTATAAGTCGCACAGGAGTATAAGTCGCATTTTTGGGGGAGATTTATTTGAGAAAACCCAACACCAAGAATAGACATTTGAAAGGCAATTTAAAATAAATAAAGAATAGTGAACAACAGGCTGAATAAGTGTACGTTATATGACGCATAAATAACCAACTGAGAACGTGCCTGGTATGTTAACGTAACATATTATAGTAAGAGTCATTCAAATAACTATAACATTTATAACATGCTATACGTTTACCAAACAATCTGTCACTCCTAATCGCTAAATCCCATGAAATCTTATACGCCTAGTCTCTTACGTGAAGGAGCTAAATAATATTATTTGATATTTTTCGGTAATGTGTTAATATTTTCACACATAAGTCGCTCCTGAGTATAAGTCGCACCCCCCACCAAACGATGAAAAAAACTGCGACTTATAGTCCGAAAAGTACGGTAAACGTTAAGTCTATTTACCCGTCTGTAACGTTCATCAAAACAAAAATGGCGGGTAGCCACGGTGGTCGAGAACGGTCATAATAAACGCCACAAGATAACATTAATTACGACATAAAAACATTCAGCTACAACAAAAGCCACAACGAATACAAATGACACAACACAATAATATAACTTTAAAGGGTAACTGAACTTTTTTCTGACTGTTGCCTAACTTTGTTTTTGATGACAGTTTACAAATATTAATGCTGATATTAAATAGCAGACAGCATCAATAAATTATCTTAGATTGCACTACGAACATGACGCTACTACCATGTATCGGGGTGGATGCAGGTCCGAAGCAAAGAAAGACCAAAGGAAGAGTTTTTTCAAAGGAATTTTCGGACGGGGAATCATAAAAACTAAACTTTTGAATGTCTTGGAGTTAATTTAACAGGCTCTGTGGATTGATAGGAGTGTTAAATCCGAAGAACCGTACGTGCCCCAAATGAAGTTTGCAATGTTCTGGACTATCTTGCCAGTTGTGTGGAATACAGAGTTATTGTTAATCAGTAGGGAGTGCACAAATGCAGCGTGAAGAGGTTTGTGTATATTATGCCATTAATATACCTGCTTTATAATCGTAACATCTCATTCTGGAGTCCGAATTAAGCCGGCATTTTACAAACCCCGTTTCCATATGAGTTGGGAAATTGTGTTAGATGTAAATATAAATGGAATGCAATGACTTGCAAATCATTTTCAACCCATATTCAATTGAATGCACTACAAAGACAACATATTTGATGTTCAAACTCATAAACTTTATTTTTCTTTTGCAAATAATAATTAACTTAGAATTTCATGGCTGCAACACGTGCCAAAGTAGTTGGGAAAGGGCATGTGTTACATGGCCTTTCCTTTTAACAACACTCAGTAAACGTTTGGGAACTGAGGAGACACATTTTTTAAGCTTTTTAGGTGGAATTATTTCCCATTCTTGCTTGATGTACAGCTTAAGTTGTTCAACAGTCCGGGGGTCTCCGTTGTGGTATTTTAGGCTTCATAATGCGCCACACATTTTCAATGGGAGACAGGTCTGGACTACAGGCAGGTCAGTCTAGTACCCGCACTCTTTTACTATGAAGCCACGTTGATGTAACACGTGGCTTGGCATTGTCTTGCTGAAATAAGCAGGGGCGTCCATGTTAACGTTGCTTGGATGGCAACATATGTTGCTCCAAAACCTGTATGTACCTTTCAGCATTAATGGCGCCTTCACAGATGTGTAAGTTACCCATGTCTTGGGCACTAATACACCCCCATACCATCACAGATACTGGCTTTTCAACTTTGCGCCTATAACAATCCGGATGGTTCTTTTCCTCTTTGATCCGGAGGACACGGCGTCCACAGTTTCCAAAAACAATTTGAAATGTGGACTCGACAGACCACAGAACACTTTCCCACTTTGTATCAGTCCATCTTAGATGAGCTCAGGCCCAGCGAAGCCGACGGCGTTTCTGGGTGTTGTTGATAAACGGTTTTTGCCTTGCATAGGAGAGTTTTAACTTGCACTTACAGATGTAGCGACCAACTGTAGTTACTGACAGCGGGTTTCTGAAGTGTTCCTAAGACTGGTGCACTCGTGATACGAAGGGTCCTCTCCGGCCGCACACCCCCCTTCAAGAGATCTGGTTTCCAATCGCATTATCCAGGTGTGTTAGTCTGACTTTTCAAAAACCGAACACGGTCAGATTAAGGTGTTTCCATGGGCTGTAGGAGGCTTGTTTAGAGCCAAACTATTTGAGAAATCATACTAATTTAATGCATGGACACGTACTGACTGAGAAACTTTGGGAGGGACTGCAGATTTGGGACTTAAATGCTTCTACTGAGGTAGCATTTCCAACTGTTCGCCAGTACTGGAGCCCGAATAAAAAACGCTCGAGAGAACACTCTGGGAATCAATAATAAGCCGGAGATTTTTTGACCGGGTCATATGGTACAATACAATCAGCAAGATCGGACCTTTAGTATTTTATACGTAAGTAGTAAAACCTTAAAGTCGCATTTTAAGTGCACAGGAAGCCAGTGCAGGTGAGCCAGTATATGATCAAACTTTCTTGTTCTTATCAAAAGTCTAGCAGCCGCATTTTGTACCAACTGTAATCTTTTAATGCTAGACATAGGGAGACCCGAAAATCGAGACGAGACGTAACGAACGCATGAATAATGATCTCAGAGTCGGCGGTGGACAAAATATAATTAATTTTAGCGATATTACGGAGATGAAAGAAGGCCGTTTTAGTAATACCCTTAATGTGTGACTCAAAGGAGAGAGTTGGGTCGAAGATAATACCCAGATTCTTTACCGAGTCGCTTTGTATAAATGTTTGGTTGTCAAATATTAAGGTGGTATTATTAAATAGGTGTCGGTGTCTAGCAGGACCGATAATCAGCATTTCCGTTTTCTTAACGTTGAGTTGCAAAAAGTTGCTGGACATCCATTGTTTAATTTCATTTAGACACGCCTCCAGCTGACTACAATCTGGGGTGTTGGTCAGCTTTAAGGGCATGTAGAGTTGGGTGTCATCAGCATAACAATGAAAGCTAACACCGTATTTGCGTATGATGTCCCCTAGTGGCAGCATGTAGATGCTGTTGAGTGCAGGGCCAAGAACCGAACCCTGGGGAATTCCGCACATTACCTTAACATAGGGAGACGTACTGCATCCTGTCAGTAAGATAGGATTTAAATAGAGATGTCCGATAATGGCTTTTTTGCCGATATCGATATTGTCCAACTCTTAATTACCGATTCCGATATCAACCGATACCGATATATACAGTCGTGGAATTAACACATTATTGTGCCTAATTTTGTTGTGATGCCCCGCTGGATGTATTAAACAATGTAACAAGGTTTTCCAAAATAAATCAACTCAAGTTATGGAAAAAAAATGCCAACATGGCACTGCCATATTTATTATTGAAGTCACAAAGTGCATTATTTTTTTTAACATGCCTCAAAACAGCAGCTTGGAGGTTGAGGTGGGCGGTGTTGGGGGGGGGGTGGGGGTGGGGGGGTTGGGGGAGAGTAGCGGGGGGGGGGGGGGGGGTGTAAATTGTAGCGTCCCGTAAGAGTTAGTGCTGCAAGGAGTTCTGGGTATTTCTTCTGTTGTGTTTATGTTGTGTTACGATGTGGATGTTCTCCCGAAATGTGTTTGTCATTCTTGTTTGGTGTGGGTTCACAGTGTGACGCATATTTGTAACAGTGTTAAAGTTGTTTATACGGCCACCCTCAGTGTGACCTGTATGGCTGTTGATCAAGTATGCCTTGCATTCACTTGTGTGTGTGAAAAGCCGTAGATATTATGTGATTGGGCCGGCACGCCAAGACAGTGCTTTTAAGGCACGCCCCCAATATTGTTGTCTGGGTGGAAATCGGGAGAAATTCGGGAGAATGGTTGCCCCGGGAGATTTCCGGGAGGGGCACTGAAATTCGGGAGTCTCCCGGGAAAATCGGGAGGGTTGGCAAGTATGACTGGGAGACGCAACTGCTCTGTACTTCTCCCTACGTCCGTGTACCACTGCGTACAGCGGCGTTTTAAAAAGTCATTAATTGTACTTTTTGAAACCTATACCGATAATTTCCGATATTACATTTTAAAGCATTTATCAGTCCGATATTATCGGACTACTCTAGATTTAAACCAAGAAAAGGCTAAGTCTGACATACCAATACGTGTTTTGATTTGTGCTAATAGAATGTTATGATTGATGGTATCGAAAGCAGCGCTGAGATCAAGTATCAGCAACATGGATGACACATCAGCATCCATAGTTGGCAATATTGGATGTTTTTTAGAGCGCTTTACAAGCTCCATTGTAAGCGGACTTTTGATCGCATTTATTTACTATTTAGAATGCAAACAAAGAAAGAAAAAACATATGTTCTTGTGTTGCATAAGAATTGCGAAAGATAGACAAAATAAAACAATTTAAAAGTGCAGTTCCCCTTTAAGCCACAAAAGACGCGAGCGACAAAAGTGACAGCGAAGCAAGTTACGCGAGGCATTGACTTCCGGAACACAACATGAAGCGACAACTAACAGTCAAGGACACGTTATTTCATGAGAAAGAATGAATACAAGAGATGGATCAAGGAGGTTATGTAAATTAGGAAGCAAGAAGGGAGTAGGTGACATACATGCTTCCGCACACCTGGGACACTGTCAGTCATCGACGACGCAAGGGTGGAGAACAGATACTGTATGGGAACTTTATTTAGCAGGTAAATCTACTGTTGGTTACTCTACTTTTATTGAAAATGTTTTGAATGCTTAAAATGTGAGCAGAAAATGTTTCATCTTGTTAATTCAACCTAAAGTGTTGGTTGCACTTTAATCAAATACAAACCCCGTTTCCATATGAGTTGGGAAATTGGGTTAGATGTAAATATAACGGAATACAATGATTTGCAAATCCTTTTAAACCCATATTCAGTTGAATATGCGACAAAGACAACATATTTGATGTTCAAACTCATAAACTTTTTTTTTTTTGCAAATAATAATTAACTTAGAATTTTATGGCTGCAACACGTGCCAAAGTAGTTGGGAAATGGCATGTTCTACATGTGTTACATGGCCTTTCCTTTTAACAACACTCAGTAAACGTTTGGGAACTGAGGAGACACATTTTTGAAGCTTTTCAGGTGGAATTATTTCCCATTCTTGCTTGATGTACAGCTTAAGTTGTTCAACAGTCCGGGGGTCTCCGTTGTGGTATTTTAGGCTTCATAATGCGCCACACATTTTCAATGGGAGACAGGTCTGGACTACAGGCAGGCCAGTCTAGTACCCGCACTCTTTTACTATGAAGCCACGTTGATGTAACCCGTGGCTTGGCATTGTCTTGCTGAAATAAGCAGGGACGTCCATGGTAACGTTGCTTGGATGGCAACATATGTTGCTCCAAAACCTGTATGTACCTTTCAGCATTAATGGCGCCCTCACAGATGTGTAAGTTACCCATGTCTTGGGCACTAATACACCCCCATACCATCACAGATGCTGGCTTTTCAACTTTGCGCCTATAACAATCCGGATGGTTCTTTTCCTCTTTGGTCCGGAGGACACGACGTCCACAGTTTCCAAAAACAATTTGAAATGTGGACTCGTCAGACCACAGAATACTTTTCCACTTTGTATCAGTCCATCTTAGTTGAGCTCAAGCCCAGCGAAGCCTACGGTGTTTCTGGGTGTTGTTGATAAACGGTTTTCGCCTTGCATAGGAGAGTTTTAACTTGCACTTACAGATGTAGCGACCAACTGTAGTTACTCACAGTGGGTTTCTGAAGTGTTCCTGAGCCCATGTGGTGATATCCTTTAAACACTGATGTCGCTTGTTGATGCAGTACAGCCTGAGGGATCGAAGGTCACGGGCTTAGCTGCTTACGCGCAGTGATTTCTCCAGATTCTCTGAGCCCTTTGATGATATTACGGACCGTTGATGGTGAAATCCCTAAATTCCTTGCAATAGCTGGTTGAGAAAGGTTTTTCTTAAACTGTTCAACAATTTGCTCACGCATTTGTTGACAAAGTGGTGACCCTCGCCCCATCCTTGTTTGTGAATGACTGAGCATTTCATGGAATCTACTTTTATACCCAATCATGGCACCCACCTGTTCACAATTTGCCTGTTCACCTGTGGGATGTTCCAAATAAGTGTTTGATGAGCATTCCTCAACTTTTTCAGTATTTATTGCCACCTTTCCCAACTTCTTTGTCACGTGTTGCTGGCATCAAATTCTAAAGTTAATGATTATTTGCAAAAAAAATAAAGTTTATCAGTTTGAACATCAAATATGTTCTCTTTGTAGCATATTCAATTGAATATGGGTTGAAAATGATTTGCCAATCATTGTATTCCGTTTATATTTACATCTAACCCAATTTCCCAACTCATATGGAAACGGGGTTTGTAAGATGTGAATGCATTGGTCAGTAATTGTTATGTACTTGCGTGTTTGTATCCATAATTCATTCATACCTAGTACCCTTGCAAGAATATAACAGGAATATAGGAAACTTCACCTGCAGTATCCAGTATTTATTTCACAGTCATACTGCTGGATTTGTATTCTTTTTTTTTTTTTTTTGCCAAAAAGTTACTGAATCGTATCATTTAAAAAATAGATTGTCCCTGAATCGTATCGGCAACCACAAATATTGAATCAAATCGTTCATGAAACAAATTGTTGCCCCCCCCTAAGAGTAAGTGTTATGGAAAAGCGGGAATTCGGGGAAAACCGGGAATTTTTGGAAGTTGGAAAATTCTAAGATTGAATGACTGAATCGGTTGACAAATGTGGGGAATATGTATGTTCATTTCAAATGGGGAAAAAGTCTTGGAGTGTGTGGAATTCATGGAAATGTGGGAATTTTGGGGGGAAATAAAAATCTTTTTTTGCATGGATGTCAAGAAAGAGCCGAACATTTCCAGTTCCAGGATTTTCGTCAGTAGCTGCGTTTCCATTGCAGTTTTTCACAAAATAAAAGCAATATTTAAAACATTTCGACAAAGTACGTTTGCGACTTTTATTGTTTTGCGTCAGGAGCCAGAATTCTCGTAAAATCTCGTCCCGCAAGACTCCACTTTGAAGAAGATGGACGCTTTGTGATTCCATGGTTTTGGAGCTGTGATTACAGTTGCAGCCACTGCTGTTGCCGTGATTGTCGATAGAAGACCAAGGCAGCGGGTGATTGCTCAAAGGCAATGTCCTTACGTATGGCAGCGGCCACGAATAAGGGAGTTTTTTTCAGAGGAATTCACAGAATTGAGGATTCAAGGGCCCCCTTGACACTGTTCAGGCTGGAGCGTGGCTTCGAGCCTGCGGGTCGGCCTCTATTGCCAGGAAGGCACCTGCGAGACGGCCCGGAAGCGAGACCAAGATGACCTGTCTGCCCTCCTTGTCCTGCATCAGCGCCCCGCTGATTCTGTGTTTAGGTGCCCTGTAAATGCAAAAAAAGTGCTTTTGCGACACACTTCAATATCGAAACGTCTGAAAAACCACCCTGCATCAATTGTTAATATTCTTTACATAATTACTTGATAACACTTTTGTAATGTTTATACAATGTGCAAATACATATATAGTGACTACAATGCTTTTGTAACCCGGATAATAATCCACATGTAATATAAAGTACATTAGGGTTATAAAAGTTAAAAAGATAATTCATTTTATTTCATTCTTTGATTCATTTGTCGACAAACCATGGCACAAAACTTGGCTGAAAGTTCTAAAACGAATAACTTTAGCTATGACTGTATCTCGAGCATCACGCTTGTCTCATCTCTTCCCACACCAGGTCTCACGTTCCCTTCAAGGACCGAAAAAGAATCGGAAAAGAACACTTCTCCACAAATACCATGTTGTAAATAAAACAAATATGTATTTAACTTTTTTTTTTTTACCTTGTAACTATGTTTTTAACCATTTTTACTGAACTATCTATTTTTTAATGAATCAATAAATGAAATAAATTCTCTTTTTAACTTGTATAACCATTTATCTAATGTACTTTATATTACACATGGATTATTATCCGGGTTACACTTTAATTTTGAGCTAAAGTTGTTTTTATTTATTGTATGCTTTTTATTCATTTATTTTTTGTTTGTGTTTGTATCCTTTTTTTGAAAAACATTTTTTTTAATAAACCTCTATTTATAATCTGCAACATTTACATACAATCCAGAAATAATAATAAACAAAACAAGTACAGAAACAGTACAAAACAACTTTATTGTAGACTCAATAAAGTAATAGTATAGTAATAGAATGCTATATATATATATATACAGGCACGTGCACACATAGGGCCCTATGGGTGCTTGAGCCCCTGCCCTTTTTCGCCTCGTCTTAAAAAGTGCCCTTTGCCTGTGTGTGTTTTTTTTTTTTTTTTTTTTAAATAACATTAATAAATTCCTGTCAGGGATGTAAAAAAAACAGCGGTACAAAAGCTCCACGTTTTCTTGTAATACCGGGTTGTTTGACCCTGCCGCTTCCGCCAGAGAGGGAGAGAGAGGGCGAGTGAGTGAGTAAGTGAGAGGAGAGAGAGCCAACTGCGCCCCTGAGGAGACGTCACGTGACAGTGGAGCAACTTGAACCAGTGAGTTATGGTCTAGTCGCCGTCCACTTATTCAGCATCTAATATGGGTAATATTTCAGAAAAACGCTGTATTATTCAATGTGTCAGTTTCTGTTTTTGCCGGACGTCGGAGCACGGCGCATCAATTGAGCACGGCACATCAAGTCCGCACAGAGCAGAGCGGATCGTGCGGGACAGGAAGTAGTGTACAAAATACAAAATAAAACACCAGGTTAATTTTCAAAATAAAATGCACTGTGTTTACGGCGGATCACATTTCTCTCACAGTAGAGGTTTAGATATAAAGTTTATTGTGACTTTGCTATTACTGTGTGGGTTAACAAAATAATAATAATAATGATAATAATAAGAAGAATAATGATAATGATAATAATAATAATAATTAAAGTAATAATAATAATAATAATAATAATGATTATTATTATTATTAATAATAATAATTTCAGCATTCTGGGGATATAAGATGTAGGTTATCTGTTAGGAATATTACCATCTGTATTTAAACTTGATTCATGTTGATTATGCCTGCAGCACAATGCCAAAAAAAGAAAGGATACAGAAAAGGAAGGAGAAGGAGCGCCAGGAAGCAGCTAAGGGTAGCAGACCTCTTAATGCATGGCTAAAACCAAGTACTAGCATCATGGAAGCCCTGAATTTACATTGAGGAGCATATTTGGGTATGGGTGGCCTCCATTCTACAGCCCTCTACTGGCCCCTGGTCCATATTTTTGGGCCTGTATTGCGTTTCAGTTGTTTAGTCTGAGCATTAAGTGAGAAAGACCATAAGTTACAACTTGATGGTGTTTTCATCAAGTTAAGGGAAGAAGGACAGATTTTCTCATTTAATTTTTTTCCATTTGAGTATTTATTTTTGTATTTTTTTTCAAAGTTCATGTTGCACTGTTCAATGTTCAATATTAAAGTGTTTATCTTTAACAATAAATAGCCTAATAATAAACCAGTGTTTTGTTGCTTTTCATGTCTTCCAAGCCTATGATAATGTGAATTAACTCATTATGACAATAATTTGTTGACACAAAAGAAGTGGCAATCACTTTTACCTACAAAGGACACACAGCTAAGTAGTTAGCTTCCTATTAGCAAATTTAATTCTACATTAATTTCCATATTGTGCAAAGGACCAAAAAATGTTTTCCTGCCCTTTTCTGACTTTGAGCCCCTGCCCCTCTATAATCATTTGCACGTCCCTGTATATATATATATATATATATATATATATATATATATATATATATATATATATATATATATATATATATATATATATATATATATATATATATATATATATATATATATATATATATTGTAACAAAATGTAAAGCCATAGGCTCACATAATTTCCGTAAATTATTTATTTTATGCTATAATCGGTAAAAAAAAAAAAAAAAAAAGCAGTTGGATGACGTCACTTTCGCTAAATTACTTCCTGTTGGTCGTCTTCCGGTATTCGTCTGAAAGCAAATCGTACATTTTGCTGTCCTCCGTAATAATCTCTGTTGCCATTTTACACAAAGCAGCGTAGAAGCAATGCCGTAAGTTTTCTTTAACAAGTTAAGAACATGTCAGACATGTCAAAAAAAAAAAAAAAAGTAATAGTGCCGCTATGTTGAATAGAATTGTCGAATTAGATACAACGTGGTCAATTCACTCATGCAGACGGGGGTCTCCCTCTGCTGGACATTCAGAGACATTACAGTTACATTTTGTATGTCACAATAAGTATGTTTGTATCTTTCAACGTTCTCTTCATTGACTCCGGTTTGGCTCGGTGTTGAGTCTGTGTTTATGCACCTCCTACGGGAACACTAAACACCTCATGGGTGTTTCCATTACATCAATCAATATTTACTTACATAGCCCTAAATTACGAGTGTCTCAAAGGGCTGCACAAGCCACAACGACATCCTCGGCTCAGATCCCACATCAGGGCAAGAAAAAAACTTAACCCAATGGGTTAACCCAATATGGTAAACCATCAGTTTTATATTCCTACCCTCTATCTGTGTGTGTGTGCTGGGTCAGGAGCGTGCATCCTGACTATAAAAGGAGATGTTTGTGCGTAAGTGTCTGGGAAGACAACGGATGCAGGTCGTATCTTCGATGTTTACATCAAGCTAAACATTTGGTCTCTTCTCATGGCTAGGGCCATCACCTTTGCATATCAAGGTCCAACATTATTGCCTATTCTTCCGCGAGAACTAATCCAATCCACACAAATGTGTACTGACACTCAAGTCGGTAACGACGACGAACTGCAGTCAGGTCGAGACCCCAATGAAGACGACAAGCATGCAGATGAGCTTCCCTGAGACGGTTTCTCACACTTTGTGCAGAAATTATTTTATGCAAATCAATTGTTGCAGCAGCTGTCCAGGTGGCTGGTCTCAAACGATCATGGAGGTGCACCTGCTGGATGTGGAGGTCCTGAGCTGGTGTGGTTACACACGGTTGTGAAGCCGGTTGGATGTACTGCCAAATTATCTGAAACTCCTTTGGAGACAGCTTACAGTAGGGAAATGGTATAAGGTTGGAGAAATGAACATGTAAATCACAGGCAACAGCTCTGGTGGACATTCCTACAGTCAGCATGCCAACTGCAAGCACCCTCAAAACCTGTGACATCTGTGGCATTGTGCTGTGTGATTAAACTGCACATTTCAGAGTGCCCTTTTATTGTTGGCAGCCTAAGGCACACCTGTGCAATAATCATGCTGTTTAATCAGCATCTTGATATGCCACACCTGTGAGGTGGGATGGATTATTTTGGCAAAGAAGAAATGCTCACTAACACAGGTTTATGAACAATATTTGAGATGAATAAGTAGGTAATAAGTGTATATAGTAAAAGTTTTAGATATTTGCATTTAACTCATTAAAAATGGGAGCAAAAACAAAAGTGTTGCATTTATATTTTTGTTCAGTGTATCCTGGTTATGATTTACGAATTTGTATTTTATTTAAAGAAAACAATACAAATGTCATCTGATTCATTTACTATGCTATAAATCTGGCATTGTGTTATTTCAATGGCTGGGCTTCATCTGGGTCCAACCTCAGAGTGTGTGGGGCACACTCCACTGGTAGTGTTGCTGTTTCATAATGGTGCCATCTGCTGGATTAAAAAGTGGATTAAGTTGGCAGGCACATAAACGTTTTTATTATGATAATAGCTGTGTAGTAAGGAGTAAGACTTGTAAGTGATCAATGAGCCAAATAGTAATAAAACTGACCTTTTTTGGCACTAAGATTACAATTATTTCCCACCTTAGAATAAACCTTTTTTTTTTTTTTTACATCCATTAAAAGTCAATGATGGCGCCAAAACCCGATGTCCTAACGCAGCACGCCAGACCAACTTCTTTAAGTACTAGCCGTCACCTGTGAGCTGAAAACCGTTTAGTGCTTCACAGTAATTGTATCGGCACGTTTCTTTCTTAAAAGCAACACACGGGTGTATTAGGGGACACCGTATCACTCCTTGTGTTGCATAATGTGTTGTTGGCCCCATCACTCGTTAGTGCTCCTGTAACAATGATCATATTAAATCATGGTAACATTCCATCAACATAAAAGGTGACAGTGAAAGGCCAAAAACAAATGTTTTAAAGACACCTTTATAAAAATCCACATTTAACAAAAAAAAAAAGTGTACCTGCAGAATAAGTCGTATGACATTACAAAACGAAAAGAGATTTCATCTTGCTTGACAGTACTGTTGGAGAAAAAGAAGAATGTGACTGAGAAGCACGGTGCTTAGGAAACTAAATTAATATATGTACATGTACATCTGTCATTGTCAAGGCTAAGTTTTAAACAAACGTGTACAGGATAGTGAAACTATTTATTTTGATGAGAGTTTGTGCTGTAAAAAAGTGTGTTGCGCCTTAAAAGATGTGACATAAAAATACTCATTTGCACAAACTGCACAGAGCATAACTTTCATTGACCAATTCTAATGGTTGATTTTTCCACTTCTTAAGTTCAGCAGTTCTTTGCACCGCCGCAAATCTCACATTCAGGCACAAAACGTTCACTCTAGACCTTCTTTGTACATTTACAGCATGTCGTCGTCCTCGCCTCCTCCGTACATGTCCGCTAATTTTTTGAAGCGAGGTCCCCAGTCGCTGAGACAGTCGTAGTCCTGGTCGCCGCCGCTGCTGGACGAGTTCAGCGTGGATATGCTTCCTGCATCAGAGCCGCCTCCCTCGTAGTCGAACACCAGCAGGGAGTCATAGGGGGGCGCTGTCGGGTCATTGTCGGCTGCTTTCAAGTTCTGCAGGAGAGCAAACAATCCTTAGCGGACATGGGTCACACAGCCTCTACACCAGGGTTGTCAAACGTAAGGCCCGCGGGCCTGAACAGGTTTTATCCGGCCCGCGGGATGAGTTAGTTAAATATAAAAATGAGCCGAAATTTTTGAATGAAAGAAACTGCTGTTCTAAATGTGTCCACTAGATGTCGCAATAGCAATTCTTTGTATCTTTGTAGATGATGCTACATATGTAAAAAATAAAAAATAAACCACATGTTAGTGCACCAGTCGAGGAAAACGAGCAAACTACATAAATAACATCCTGTAATTTGATTTAGATATTTTTTTATCTTAATAGATTGAAAATTAACGCCAACGCGTTGACTGATGAACATTATCACAATTTATTCAGAAAGTATAATTAAGAACAAATAAAGGTAGAATACTATAAAAAAATTAAAAAAAAACATTATGATTTGTGCATTTTCAGAATGTGCTTATTCTATTTTTAAACAAAGACAACAATCTAAAGATGTCTTTATGTTTAAGTTATCGTGCCGTGATTTTACCAGCCCGGCCCACTTGGGAGTAGATTTTTCTCTATGTGGCCCCCCCAAAGACATGCACCTGGGGATAGGTTGATTTGCAACACTAAATTGACCCTAGTGTGTGAATGTGAGTGTGGATGTTGTCTATCTGTGTTGGCCCTGCGATGAGGTGGCGACTTGTCCAGGGTGTAACCCGCCTTCCGCCCAAGTGCAGCTGAGATAGGCTCCAGCACCCCCCGCGACCCCAAAGGGGACAAGCGGTAGAGAACATGGATAGATCGATGGATGGCCCCCCCATCTAAAATGAGTTTGACACCCCTGTTCTACGCAATCAAGCTAATCACAGTCATTATTATACCGTGTGTGTGTGTGTGTGTGTGTGTGTCTGTGTATAAATGTGTATTGGAAAGTATCTACCGCATTTTTCGGACTATAAGTCGCAGTTTTTCAAAATTTGGCCGGGGGTGCGACTTATACTCTGGAGCGACTTGTGTGAAATTAACACATTACTGTAAATATCAAATAATATTATTTAGCTCATTCACGTAAGAGACTAGACGTATAAGATTTCATGGGATTTAGCGATTAGGAGTGACAGATTGTTTGGTAAACGTATAGCATGTTCTATATCTTATAGTTATTTGAATGACTCTTACCATAATATGTTACGTTAACATACCAGGCACGTTCTCAGTTGGTTATTTATGCATCATATAATGTACACTTATTCAGCCTGTTGTACACTATTCTTTATTTATTTTAAATTGCCTTTCAAATGTCTATTCTTGGTGTTGGGTTTTATCAAATAAATTTCCCCCAAAAATGCGACTTATATGTTTTTTTCCTTCTTTATTATGCATTTTCGGCCGGTGCGACTTGTACTCCGAAAAATGCGGTAGTAACGAACGTGTCCGCATCATTCAACTTACTGTACCATGAAATTAACTTAGAATAATTATTAGCCACTTTGTGTCACCAAAAAAATAATCACTTCACATCAACTTAAAATATATAAGTCTATTCCAGACAGCTAATAATAAATAGGTTGGTGTTTGTTCTTGGTTTGACTAATTTCACTTGATCAAGACTAAAATATCGATATCATAGCTAAAGTGTAAAAGCAGTATCAGGACATCCCTAATTGCAATAGTCGGCTACACCGTGTGCTTGCATGTGTGCAGTTTTGGCTCAAATGTTCCTTAGCTCAATCACCACCAAAATAAGTGGAGCACCCCTGGAAGGAGAAATACTTAATTGCACTTAATGTTTGGATGGAGTGTACATCCCACCTGATAAAATAACAGCTTTTCAAAAAAACTATTAACTCTATTCTGATCGCTTCAATTGAGAAACACTTGGAAACATTGATTGAGATGAAAGGACCAAAATGCTACGCCGTACTAAAGTACAAGTAGAGGGGAAAAACAAGCTGCCTCTATATTGAAGATATTATCAAATATATCTGATATATGACACCAAAAGAATTCCAAAGTAAATAGATATGATTAAAATAGCCTCAATCTCACAGAGATTCACGAGACATTTTGAGAGTTAATGAGCAAGCTAGACACGTGATCCGTAACGTAGCGTAAGAACCACAGATCCATCCATCTATTTTTCTACCGCTTTTCCCTTTTGGGGGGAGCCTATCTCAGCTGCCCTTTCCCGTAAACATTAATGCAAAAGGAGAACTTTTTTTTTTTTTTTTTTTTAAATTGTCTGCAACAAAAAACTCCTATTTATCAATAAAATCGATATATCGTTTAGGCCTAATATAATGTAGCGTCTATCAATTGATTCTTTTGACAGTTAAACTATCACGCTTCCCGTCCCAAAAACACGGACACAAACAGCTATTGAGCCTCTCTGACTGTACCACAAACATTTGAACTAAACAGAACCCTTATCATACACAACATTAGTGTGGTTATAATAATAAATGAAACAAAATGTATCTATGGGTTATAATTCACATCCAGCCAGAAAACATAAGCTGTTGCGTGTGCATATGCACGCACACTACATCACCGTGACGACACATGTTCACAGGACAAGCACTGCCTGGATTGATCAAATTTAAACTTGTTTATGGATTTCCATGACGGTAAAACTTCATGCTTTTCACACCGCTAATTAAAGGCCTGGTGGCAAAGTCCGCCTCTTTATAAATGGAGAATAGGGTCCCATGTGTGCGCACACTACAGATTTGACTCACATCGTCAATGAAATTGCCGATATCCTCCGGGTTGGCGGGACGAGGTCGGTACTGTGGCGCCGGCATAAAGTTTGGCATCACGTCGTTCCTGAACACCTCAGGACGGTTGTCAAGGCCTTGGTGAAGAACACCGAGATCATAGTCCTGGAAGACAAAAGATTAATTATTTTCTGTGACGCCCCTCCACCATTAACTGAGAAACTTTTGAGAACCTGATAATACTCGTGTTTGTCAAGCTAGTTGACTAGCACGGGCTCCAAAAAAGAGAGATCTTATTCTACGCAAGATATTCTATATTATCCAACATAGTCACAGTAAAACGAAAGGCTATGTATACTTCCTCATAGTTCCTGGTCAGCTGATTCATTTGAGCACTGTTGCCATCTAGCTGGGTGTTTGTGTATTGTTCAAGTATGAATAAAGGCACTAAAGGCTGAAATGCAGAGCTTTGATCGGTCAACTCTTGCTGAAAAGGGTTCCTGAGCACCCAATGTTATTGCTAGAAAAGTACACATAGGTAGGATAGAAAGCAACAGTGATTGAACATTTGCATTCAAACTGTTGGGAACAATATTATTATATAATTATAGTAAAACTGTGGTTGAAACCGTAAGTTGATAAACTCAGACCAATGATGCTGCTAATTCCCAAATTCTCATGTCTTTAAATATACATTAACATTGATCCAACACACTGTAGTGAACCGATAAATGGGTCGTTAAGAAGAGATTTGCTTCAAAACTAGTGGGAAGGAAACAGTTGTCTGTGTGTACGTGAGGCTGACAATGCTTGCATTGATCAGTCACTACGTTTCCATGCACTAAATTACAGGTAGTCTGATTTCCCAAAGTTTTTTTTGTTGTATTTTCACACCTACAGTCATGGTCAAAAGTGTTACACTTGTAAAGAACATAATGTCATGGCTGTCTTGAGTTTCCAATAATTTCTACAACTCTTATTTTTTTGTGATAGAGTGATTGGAGCACATACTTGTTGGTCACTAAATACATTCATGAAATTTGGTTCTTTTATGAATTTATTATGAGTCTACTGAAAATGTGACCAATCCTGCTGGGTCAAAAGTATACATACAGCAATGTTAATATTTGGTTACATGTCCGGCAAGTTTCACTGCAATAAGGCGCTTTTGGTAGCCATTCACAAGCTTCTGGTTTAATTTTTGACCACTCCTCTTGACAAAATTGGTGCAATTCAGCTAAATTTGTTGGTTTTCTGACATGGACTTGTTTCTTCAGCATTGTCCACACGTTTAAGTCAGGACTTTGGGAAGGCCATTGTAAAACCTTAATTCTAGCCTGATTTAGCCATTCCTTTATCACTTTTGACCTGTGTTTGGGGTCATTGTCCTGTTGGAACACCCAATTGCGCCCAAGACCCAACCTCCGGGCTGATGATTTTAGAGGTACCGTATTTTCCGCACCATAAGGCGCCCTGAGTTATAAGCTGCGCCTTCAATGAACGGCATATTTCAAAACTTTGTCCACCTATAAGCCGCCCCGTGTTGTAAGCCGCATCTAACTGCGCTAAAGGAATGTCAAAAAAACAGTCAAATAGGTCAGTCAAACTTTAATAATATATTAAAACCAGCGTGATGTGGGCGCGCATGGAATCGTATATCAACATGGACAGAGCTGCGTGAAAAAAGCCACCCGGCCTCTTCGCGTAAACTTAAACTTACCTTAACCACTCGCTCATCTTTTCTTCATCCATCCCTTCGAGTTAGCTTTTATGATGACGTCGGCTGGAAAGGTCTCTTTTGGCAAGGTCTTCCTTTTGAATATCACCATGGGTGGAAGTTTCTGGCCATTAGCATGGCAAGCTAGAACCACAGTGAAGGATGACTTTTCATTCCCTGTGGTGCGAATATTCACCGTACGTGCTCCCGTTGTATCCACAGTGCGGTTCACAGGAATATCAGTTGCTGTGAAATAGTAATCCGTGTGCGGATGGAGAGATTGCGTCTTTTCATGAACCGGATCCCTGTCGCTTAGTAGGAGCCATTTTGTGGTCTTTACAGATGTAAACACACAAAGGAAATGAAACGTACGGTAATATCCGCGCTCTTTTTCTTCTTCTACGCGGGCGGGTGGTTGCTTACAGTAGAAGAAGAAGCGCTTCCTGTTCTATGGGGGCGGGTGCTTACCTTGGCGGTTGCTTGCGTAGAAGAAGAAGCGCTTCCTGTTCTACCGGGAAAAAAGATGGCGGCTGTTTACCGTAGTTACGAGACCGAAACTTTATGAAAATGAATCTTAATATTAATCCATATATAAAGCGCACCGGGTTATAAGGCGCACTGTCAGCTTTTGAGAAAATTTGTGGTTTTTAGGTGCGCCTTATAGTGCGGAAAATACGGTAATCCTCCTTTTTCATTGTCCCATTTACTCTCTGTAAAGCACCAGTTCCATTGGCAGCAAGACAGGCCCAGAGCATAATACTACCACCACCATGCTTGACGGTAGGAATGGTGTTCCTGGGATTAAAGACCTCACATTTTCTCCTCCAAACATACTGCTGGGTATTGTGTCCAAACAGCTCAATTTTAGTTTCATCTGACCACAGAACTTTCCTCCAGAAGGTCTTATCTTTGTCCATGTGATGTCAAAAGCGCCTTATTGCAGTGAAACTTGCCAAGGGACATGCAACCAAATATTAACATTGCTGTATGTACACTTTTGAACCAGCAGATTTGGTCACATTTTCAGTAGACCCATAATAAATTCATAAAAGAACCAAACTTCAAGAATGTTTTTTGTGACCAACCTCTATGTAGGTCTCACTTAGACCTACATTTCATAGATTGACAACCCCCAGCAAAAATCAACAGGAAGTTTGCAATTCCCCCTTCAAAACAAAAATTTTGTAAAAACCGGTCACCTTTCTTCAAACATTATCTCCTCTGAGCGCGTTTGTCGTTTCGGCTTCAAACTAGCGCAGAAGAGAGATTGAACCCTTCTGATTAAAAGTTGACGAAAGAGTTTTAATTACTGCTCCGGTTTTGATTTTACGAGCCTTCAAAGACCTGCTGCGCTGATGCTGCTCCGCTGCTGCTGTCTCAAGATGGCCGCTTAAAAGCAGGAAGCACCAGCGTGACACACGTATTGTGACACTTAGGACTAACACCAAACAAAAGTATTGGGACACTTAGGACTAACACTGGACAAAAGTATTGTGGCCCTTAGGACTAACACTGGACAAAAGTATTGGGACACTTAGGACTAACACTAGGCAAAAGTATTGGGACACTTAGGACTAACACTAGGCAAGAGTATTGGGACACTTAGGACTAACACTAAACAAAAGTATTGGGACACTTAGGACTAACACTAGGCAAAAGTATTGGGACACTTAGGACTAACAGTAGACAATGACAATATGAAATGGAATTAATTCATTTTTGTCCTCAAAATTCTACACACAATACTCTATAATGACAAAGTGAAATGGAATTATTTCTTTTTTGTCCTCAAAATTCTACACACAATACCCTATAATGACAATGTGAAATGGAATCAATTAATTTCTGTCCTCTAAATTCTACACACAATACCTTGTTGAATGGGTAAAGGCGGGAAACACCAGCAAAAGTCGGTCCCATCCATCGCTGCTTGCAGCTTTAATCATTATTGTGTCCGTGTCTTAGGCAGGATGTTTTATTGTGAAGTTTGTATGGTTGGCTTTGGGGCATGTGACGGATGTAAGTGTGAAGTGGCGGTGAAAGACAGTTGGAGAAAAATAATTGTCTCCGAAAAATAACCAACACAAGGAGTTGTTCTCATTTTATATTTGTTTCATATAACTTTTGAGTACCGTAAATGTCCTTTGTGTAGACTGAGTGACTTAAGAGTTAATTCATGTATACCGTACTTTAGGATAAGATCTGGCATACACTATAAAACTCAGCTTATATCACGGTCTAGGAACAAAACTCCTTAATGAATACCACCTGTATTCACCTGGCACAATAACAGGGTACCTTCAGCAGTTTGATTTAAAACCCAATTGTATACAATTAGGGGGTCCCTGCGCCAACTTTACTTCGGTGGCTCGGTTGGTAGACTGGCCGTGCCAGCAACTTGAGGGTTCCTGGTTCGATCACCAGCTTCCGCAATCCTAGTCACATCTGTTGTGTTCTTGAGCAAGACACTTCACCTTTGCTCCTGATGGGTCGTGGTTAGGGACTTGCATGGCAGCTCCCGCCATCATTGTATGAAAAGGTGTGTGTGAATGGGTGAATGTGCAAATATTGTCAAAGCGCTTTGAGTACCTTAAAGGTAGAAAAGCGCTATACAAGTATAATCCACTTACCATTTGGGGGCCCTTGGCCTAGCAAACATTAATAATTTACCTGATCATCCTCTCCACCTCCCTCTTCATCGTAGTAATAGATGTTGTCTCGGACATCGTCTTCCTGCAACAGAGGCTCCTTCTTCTCTCCTCTTCTGCGCCTTGCAAGCAGCAGCAGCAGCAGCAGCAGCACTGACCACACAAATATAAACAAGGTTGATTCAGGCACACTGTTGCAATTTACAAGTACGAGTAGCGAGTCAAGTGACAAACATTTGGCTAATGAGAAAAAGTCATACTCACTGAGAAGCAGGAGGACTCCTCCCAGTATTCCCAGGATAACTGGCAAGTCCGAGCCGCCTGCAACACGGCCCTCCTTGCAGCTCACTTTTTCCCCAGTGCAGTCACACACTTCGGCTTGAACTGTGCTGTCTTGCTCCATACCCTGGTTGTCTGCCACCCGTAGAACCACAGTGTACTCTCCTCTTGCCAACTCTGTGGCCAAATTTAAGATGATGCCCGTTTCTGAAACAAGAAAAAGGTCCTTACTCCTTCAAACCCATCTCTCGTGTATCATGCTTAGGTACAGATTTATTTTCCTTTGATTGAAATGCAAAAAACAAAACAAAAAATTTACTTACTGGAGTCGTTCATTCTGGCCGTCCAGTTGGTTTTGGACAGGCCCTCTAGGGAGACTCTGTAAGGCGCAGCAAAACCAGGTCCATCTTTGTCCGTTACAGACAGCAACTGAGGAACCGGTTCTTTCTTGCACACCTGGGAAACATCATCAAATTATGGCTTTGGCGTCGTTAAGCCTATTTTAAAGGAGCTGAAGCCCCCCTAAAATATTCTTAAGCCCCCATTAATAATTCGGTGTGGTTTTTTTCTTTACAAAAAATTGCAGAAAATTCTACATAAATATGCAAGAATATGAGTTCAAATAAATGATAATATAACCTATGATTATAAATAATTTGAAGACCCTTTGTTAGCGCTTATTATCCAATCCAATCCGTTCCATCAGTAACGCCCGAATTACTATACTGAAAGTCCAGTCCACGTTTTCACTGTTACCTTAGTAAGGTCAAGCCAGACCTCAGCAGCATTAAGGCTACATTTAGTGTCCACTTCAGATTTTTTCTTAGGCAAATCTGATCTTTTTATGTAGTTGTTCACATTACAAAAAAATGTGTCCAGACTCCAATGTGAATGCAAACTATACAGAAAGTCCAGTCCACGTTTTCACTGTTACCTTAGTAAGGTCAAGCCAGACCTCAGCAGCATTAAGGCTACATTTAGTGTCCACTTCAGATTTTTTCTTAGGCAAATCTGATCTTTTTATGTAGTTGTTCACATTACAAAAAAATGTGTCCAGACTCCAATGTGAATGCAAACTATACAGAAATGGCACCATGACGTTGCACGTACTGCGGTGTTTACGGAAGTAAACATGCTGCAATTCTAGTCGTCTCAATGCTGGCGCATTTGTGGCAATTCCAAGGATTCTGTGCAATCAAAGTCAACATTTTCTGAACCGCGCAGGAGATTATGTTTCCCGCAGTTTTGGGGACATTTGCCTCGATGTCTGCTCTGAAGAGCGTGTTGCCAATCAGTGGTAGAACATTGATTGGCGTGAGTTCCTAAAACATTATTTTCACCTGTTTCTGCTAATTTGTCAACCATCTATTTTGTATCCGTCTATTTCGGATACAACATTTCTTATCATTATGATTTCCCACTGAAGGCGCATCATAACACTATCTGATTGATTTGTAATATAAAACTCATAATAATGTCTATAATATTGCTGACAGAAAAATAACTTCCATACCGTATGATAAGCAAAACACAACTACAGCTTTACCAAGTGTGCTTCTTCAACTTAATTTATGTAGTTTAATAGCCTAAGTGTTATTTTAAAATAGTGTTTTGGGGGCTTTGAAGACTGGATGCACAGACAGACTGAAAGTAAAAAAGGTGGAGTTCTACGGGTGTTTTTTTTTCTTCACTTTTATCATTCACACCATAAATGGCAGGTTATTTTGATAGTCCATATCACCCATCCCTAACCAACTAACAATATTGCTTATAAACCATTTCGATTTCTTCAGTATTTGCTGTGTAATTCAAATACAGTAACAGCAAGTTCTAAGCAAAAACAATATTGCAAATGCAACAATTTTGAATCAAGGAGGTTGTGCTCAGACAACATAACTTTGGGTGGACATCCAGCCCTGTTTTCCAGGGAAGAAAGTTTATTTTCCACTAGAACCTCCTTGTTTTCAGGTCAATTCTGTAGTGCTGTGCAAGTTCGTTTACACTGCTATCCTCTGTGCAACGTTTCCCTGTGTGCAAATTGCCTGCTAGCTTTTCCATGCAACAACACTGCCATTATGTGTTTGGGCCACCTCATGCTTACTAAGACAAATAAAGCTTTCTTACACTTCCACTACCAACCATTTAGATGTTATCAGTGTTTGTTGTGTAATTCTAACACGGTGCCAAAAAGTAGTGAGCGAAAAGATCTTGCAAGTGGAAACATTCTTAAAACTTTGCACGCTTACATCATAGGAACCTCCTGGAGCTAAGTCACCCGTTCTTCAAACTAGTGATGGTTTGGTGGTGTATTCATCTCTTGACTCAGCAAACATGACCATTAATTCTAAAAAAGGGTCCCTTCAATTGTTGATAATGCACAGCGTATAAAAACATACGCAACACTCACCTTGAAGGAACGTTGCTCAATGGTGGGTGCGTTGTCATTAACGTCTTCAAGGAGGATCATCAGTGTACCGGTTCCAGTGGCTGGGACTTCATCTGGTGAACAGATATTACAAAGTTCAATTAATTTCTGGAAAGCTCCGGATAAAAATTACTTGTATAAAAAGTAATTTAATAAAAATTAATACTGTATTAGAATTATTTAAAATATCTACAACTTGTTATGTCATATTTAGGACAGTTGTGATTCTGGTGTTCACGACTGATGTTGCTTACATGTGGTCCAAGAAATAATAATAGTTTGTGCGTTTGCTCAGACACATGAAAAATAGGGGTAACGTTGCTGCACGTGTGCATTTATAAACCTATGGAACAAAGTGTGTCCTTACCGCTGTCATATGCGCCAATGAGTGCGGTGTATTTGTTGTCCTTCACAAAAAGGGCCTCCCTGTCCAGGGGACTTTTTACTGTGATCAGGCCAGTTTTTTTGGCCACATTCAACCAGCCTGCTGGGTCACTAATAATTTTATACCTAGAAATGTCACAGACGCAGACAAAATTTATAAATCGACATAGTCATGCATGAAAAACTCACTAGAATATAATAATGCTCTTTTAAAGCACTAGAGGCAGTCATGGTATTCTTACATGACTGTTTGTTTGCGTGCGAAGTCAGGGTCCGAAGCAGTGTACTGTAAAATATCAGCGTCCACAGGAAGGTCTTCGCGTTTAGTCACAAGTTTCATCACTGGGTCGAAGACAGGGGCCTCGTTGACATCTAGCACGTTTACAACCACGGTTGCAGTAGAGGTCGGCAACGCAGTAGCGAAAGGAACCTCATTCTCCACCGCAACCAACAATGTGTGCTTGCTAGTCTTCTCAAAGTCCAGACCCTGTTTCCATGGAAGGAGAAAATGTTACAATTAATTTCTGTAAGATTGCATCACAACTAGACTTTCTGATTGAAGTGGCTCAAATTTCATAAACATTTAGAATTGTGAATTACACAAAGTATTTAAAAACCTACATGTTCTGTACAATTATTTTCAATGCTTGATCCTTTTATTTACCCTTTTAGTGTGAATTATATTTAGTGAAGTGAATTATATATCCAGCATCCCCCGCGACCTCAAAAGGGACAAGCGGTAGAAAATGGATGGATGGAATTATATTTATATAGTGCTTCTCTAGAGACTCAAAGAGGTTTACATAGTGAAACCCATTATCTCCAATTTTAAGCTACATATAAACCAGTGTGTGTGGCACTGGGAGCAGGTGGCTAAAGTGTCTTGCCCAAAGACAACAGCAGTGACTAGGATGGAAGAAGCGGGAATTGAACCTGGAACCCTCAAGTTGCTGGCCCCACACTCCCAACCGAGGCACGCCATAACACTAATAATTGTAATTTCTAAGACACCATTTATTTAACAGTAAAACCATTGATTGTACCTTAACAGTTGTGATGATTCCCTCATTCTTGTTGCTTCCGGTTCTTACGGAGAAAAAATTCCCAGGATCACCATCAACAATCTTGAACTTTGCATTCCAGGCTGGAGAGTGCGGCTCATCGCCATCGGTTATCGTCATCTTAATGATGACAGCGTCCACTTTATTTTCTGCCACGGATGCCTCATACTGCGAACAAACAAAGGAAATGTGTAACGGTATTGTGGCAAATACAGTGTATCAGAAAAATATTCACAGCGCTTCACTTTTTCCACATTTTGTTATATTACAGCCTTATTCCAAAAAGGGAGTAAATACATTTTTATCCTTAAAATTCTACACAAAATAACCCAAATTTAGTTTGAAATACACAGTTTCAGTCAGACATTTATATGAATGATGTTTTAAAAACAAGAACTGGGTGCACATATTTGCATTTTTCATATCCTACATAGATTCAAAATTACACATGCAACCAATATTTGGTGTACTTAGCAAGTTTTATCCTGACCAGATGCAGTGTCATACTCCTAGTTATTAGAATTAGTAAAAGGGTTCCTGCAGGTTTTAAAAAGTCAAATTTAAGACTATAAAAGACCATAATTAATACTATTAAAAACCCATTCGACATCTGTACTGATAAAAAAGTATAAAGACATGAAGGAAAGAGGACAGGACAGGAGCACAGAGGTCAGTAGCAATTGAGGAAAACTTCAGAGGGTCATTAAAGTCGTTTTAAGGATAACCAGCTGCCCCCTACCCTCTCTATAAGCACTCTATGGTTTGGTTGGTTAGTTGAAAAACCAAACTGCTGCATCAATAAGGCAGTGAAAATGATACATTTGCAATATAAAGCATATGTTTAATGTAACAGACGATTTTGTATTCAAATGAATCAAATATGAATATTTCTTGTTGTCCCCTTTATTTTGAAAAGTATCGAAATACATTGGTATTGGAACACACCATAATGCACAATAAGTATTATTAATTACAAATGTTTCATTTTTCATTACATGTTACTTCTATTGTACTGTATGTACGGTATGTATGTAAAAACCCGCACTGCAACCATATTTCCCCATTGCGGGATGAATAAAAGTTTATTTATCTATTGACATGATGGCAAGAGGCTATCTCGCTGTGTTTTTTGTTTACAGCAGGAGACAGTGACTGCAAAGAGGTCTTCCCCAGACAATGGGGACATCCTTATCTTTATGAAAATGTTTTTTTAAAATATAAGTTCAGGTATTATTTTCTTCGTTTTCAATTATATGGACATAGGCTAGCTTTTGATTTATTCTCCATGTTTAAAAAGGAAGACTATAGGCCTTAAATTGCACTTAAGTTGTTTTTTTAATTCATGGTTCAAAAAGGTAGTATGCCTTATATTGGTTGTTTTCATTTAATTTAAATGCCCGTGTTGGACATTTTGAGTTGAATATTTTTAGTTTTTAATGGACAAAAGGGTTTGACAAAAAAAAAAATGGACAAAGTCATGTGTCTTGTCTTTTCTCTTTTTTTGCTGAATCGAAAAATTATCCAATCCATGACTCAAAACCCCTAATATACTACATATACAGTCACGATCAAAAGTTTACATACACTTGTAAAGAACATAATTGTCATGGCTGTCTTGAGTTTCCAATAATTTCTACAACTCTTATTTTTTTGTGATAGAGTGATTGGAGCACATACTTGTTGTTCACAAAAAACATTCATGAAGTTTGATTCTTTTATGAATTTATTATGGGTCTACTGAAAATGTGACCAAATCTGCTGGGTCAAAGGTATACATACAGCAATGTTAATATTTGGTTACGTGCCTCTTGGCAAGTTTCACTGCAATAAAGCGCTTTTGGTAGCCATCCACAAGCTTCTGGTTGAATTTTTGACCACTCCTCTTGACAAAATTGGTGCAGTTCAGCTAGATTTGTTGATTTCTGACATGGACTTGTTTCTTCAGCATTGTCCACACGTCCCTTCCCAAAGTCAGGACTTTGGGAAGGCCAAGACCTAACCTACAGGCTGATGATTTTAGGTTGTCCTGAAAAATTTGGAGGTAATCCTCCTTTTTCATTGTCCCATTTAAAGCACCAGTTCCATTGGCAGCAAAACAGGCCCAGAGCATATTACTACCACCACCATGCTTGGCGGTGGGAATGGTGTTCCTGGGATTAAAGGCCTCACCTTTTCTCCTCCAAACACATTGCTGGGTATTGTGGCCAAACAGCTCAATTTTTGTTTCATCTGACCACAGAACTTTCCTCCAGAAGGTCTTAATCTTTGTCCATGTGATGTCAGATGAAACAAAAATTTAGCTGTTTGGGTCTTGGGCGCAGTTGGGTGTTCCAACAGGACAATGACCCCAAACACACATCAAAAGTGGTAAAGGAATGGCTATATGAGGCTAGAATTAAGGTTTTAGAATGGCCTTCCCAAAGTCCTGACTTAAACATGTGAACAATGCTGAAGAAACAAGTCCATGTCAGAAAACCAACACATTTAGCTGAACTGCACCAATTTTGTCAAGAGGAGTGGTCAAATATTCAACCAGAAGCTTGTGGATGGCTACCAAAAGCACCTTATTGCAGTGAAACTTGCCAAGGGACATGTAACCAAATATTAACATTGCTGTATGTATACTTTTGACTCAGTAGATTTGGTCACATTTTCAGTAGACCCATAATAAATTCATAAAAGAACCAAACTTCATGAATGTTTTTTGTGACAAACAAGTATGTGCTCCAATCACTATCACAAAAAAATAAGAGTTGTAGAAATGATTGGAAACTCAAGACAGCCATGACATTATGTTCTTTACAAGTTTTGATCACGACTGTATATTTTATCTGTGTAGGTATAATTTTGAACCTGTGTAAATTTGAGAAAATGCTATATAGATTCAATATTGTGCAACCACTTATTGTTTAAAATTGAAGACATTCCATCCTGAAAAAACAATAATCGAAATAAATCAACAAGAGACATTGAAGTCCACGATCAGTATGTTAAATGCAGACTCAAACTTTACTTAAAGAAGACATCAGAAGAAACACAGTCTGGTAGGTTAATGACAAATACTAATCAAATTTGGTAACAAAAAGTACTTACAGGGTTCTGGGTAAATGCTGGAGCGTTGTCATTGCTGTCCGTCACAGTGAGAATGACCTTCGCCTGATCACTCAAGCCATTTCCCTTAGTGTCAGCTACCTCTACCATCAGTGTGTACTTGGGATATTTCTGGACAAAAGGAAAAAAATATATATATGAGTCACAAAACAGACCGTTGCCAAGAAGAGCTGCACAAATTGATTTTATTTTACTTTAAAAAGCTTCACCAAACAAACCGTGCCTTTATAATCGGGAACTCATGCTGCACCGTTGTCATGACACCTGACATTTGCTCCTCTCTCCCCATTATTGCCCAACGAGCCAGGGAATGTTAGAACTATTGCCCTGCATCCACCTACTCATTTGACCTGTCTTATAAAGTGTGCTGTGGAGTGTTTTTGACTTAAACGCCTTTCTATTTCAGGAACATTCCATGAAGGAATTCAGAAAAAACATTGGAAGTTCATTTAAAGCAGAACAAGACAATGAGGAGTCT
The DNA here is from genome assembly GCF_033978685.3 of Nerophis lumbriciformis. Lineage (NCBI taxonomy): Eukaryota > Metazoa > Chordata > Actinopteri > Syngnathiformes > Syngnathidae > Nerophis > Nerophis lumbriciformis. Next base: position 53,085,806 of record NC_084549.2, on the reverse strand, counting down.
TATTATGATGAAAATAATAAAACCGCGCTGTACATTTTAAGCACATGGCTTTGAACATGGTATGTGTGTGTGTTTGTACTTGTTTACTTTGAAGATCAGACATTAGCCTAAAGCTACATATTTGCAATTAAAGGTGACTCATGATGATTTTTGATAAATAGTGTACAATCATGGATACCCATGTTAAACTCCTCTTTTTGTGACAGCTTTGCATTTGATTACTGCATAAATACACGATGCAAATACACTATTCTTTTACTTTTGATATAAACCTCTCTTCGATAAACATAGAAACACAGTCGCAAAATTGACACCACAGAAGCCTTCTGCTGCCTTTTCTCTTGCAAAGCAGGTGTATATGAGGTGTGTTGTAAAAGCGGAGTTACGGTGTACGCTGCCACACATTGATTATGATTTCAATTATTATTATAATAATTTGTTTGAGGGAATGCAAACCCGGAAGCAGGGCCGGCCCGTGGCATAGGCCGTATAGGCAAATGCTAAGGGCGCCGTTCATCAGGGGGCGCCACGCCAGTGCCACAAATGTTGGAGAAAAAAAAAAAGTTGGTACTATTATTTCTAAATACAAAAAATAATCCCTCGTTAATTAAAATGCAAAGTAAAGCCTATATAATAGAAATATTATTTGCTACAACGTTTCTTGTGAGTATATACACTTCACTGCCGATGTGGGGGGGGGGGGGGGGGGCACCTAAAATCTTGCCTAGGGCGCCAGATTGGTTAGGGCCGGGCCTGCCCGGAAGCACAAAATCTGCATTCTATTGCTGTGGTCGAGTGAATCTACAGTATATACATACTGTTTATGAAAATTTTGACCGTGTTGGGAGAAAAAAAAATTGTGGTGATGTTGGTTTTTAAGATATATTTAACAGTGTGTATTTTCAAAAGCTAAATTGTGATAATTTTGGACAGGACTGGGAGGAGGGTTTCAATTGCAATCTAAAGGGATCTCCTTCACAAACAAACTGCTTGCAGACAAACACAAAATCGATTATAAATGTGATTGGAGCAAAATGTACAATTAAAAAGACCACAATGAAGTGTTTTAAATGAAGAATAAACTCATCATAGGCCCTCTATAAATAACTAACTGGATGAAGCAGCCAGTCTCTTCCCGAGCTTGGAAAAATTGTATAGGCAAGAGAGAATTGCTGTCTCGATACTTCCCTTATGTCTTGCATGTATGGAGGAATTGACAAAGAATCTTTGAAGTCTTGGAAGTAGAAGATAATTTCAGAATTGTGATTCTGTATAATATCACAGTACAAATTGGTTTGGGTGTTAAAAGGACAAAAACAAAGAAAAGGGGTGTCTAAAATGTTCCATTTAGGGCCAGATGGAAATAGAAGATCCAAAATGCAGGAATGAGGGGTGCCAATTTGATATCTATCGTTTTCTCTATCTGTAGACTACTACTTTGAAAAATAAATCAGAAGTAGCTCACGACAAGTCATTGTACTTAAAAAAACAAAAATAAAATTAAAAAGATAAACGCTTACATTCTGCTTTGTTATAATATCAGCTTTTTTCTCATAACATCTCGTGCAACCTTTTCATATTTGCATTTCTTTGTAATGAAATCATTTTTGATTACATGTTAAGACTAAGCCGTGGGCCAATAAAAAAAATAATTTGGAGACTTTGGACAGCTTCACATAGGTAATGAGGAATGAGAAAGTACTTACCTCTCTGTCTAAACCACCCGCATTGATTCTGATGGCTCCAGTCACTGGATTGATTTCAAAAAGATTCTTGATGGGTAGCTCTGGGGTTTGACTAATGATACGATAACGGATATCAGCGTTGTCAGTGTTTGGCTGGTCCGCATCTGTGGCAACCACGGTAATCACTTCAAAGTCTGGAGATAGAAATATAAAGAAGGTGGCGATCGTGTCAGTCGGAATTCAGATATTACACACTAGTCAGCATGTTTAGCGAATGTGGCAACAATACTTGCATATATGAAAACATTACATTGTAAAAAAACAACCAGTTTTCATCCTAAATTAAAACCACTGACAGTACTTTTTGGTGATGCCTCAGCCACTTCTCCAATGAAGGTGTCTTTTTCAAACACAGGTTTGTTGTCATTCTGATCAATGACGTTCACTACGATTTCCATCGGCTCTTCAGCATTTCCAGCACCCTCTGCTACAGCGTGGGCTTGAAACTGAAGATGAAAATCAGGTTAACTTTTGCTCTGCTCACACTTCTTACAAAAATCCTGCCAGAGCTCTTTCAGTATTAAAGATTCTAGCGCAGATAATAATACTTCAAGAGAATCTTACCAAGTACTTGTCCTGCTTCTCTCTGTCCAGTGGTTGTGTGACATAAAGATTACCCGTGGTTCTGTCCATGGTAAAAAGTCCAACAGGAGGCTGATCAGCTCCTGGACCAGTGATGCTGTAATAAACAGTCTTCAGTTTGTCTTCGTTTGACCGAATCTGTAATAAGACAGGAGCAATGTTTTGTAATGTCTTCAACCTTTTTAGTTACACAATTAAAATCCTAAGAACATTATCTGAACCTAAAGAAAAATGAAAGACACAAACAGAGACTCATGTGGTCTGACAAAATTACATCAACATTCAACAACACAAAGGATTGATGAAGACTTAGAAACTGGCTAAGTTATTGAAACAAGTAAAGCATTCAGCACGCTTTGCACGCGGTCGCATGCACGCTATCTGGGCTTGTGAAAGCAGATCTCCGCTCATGCGGCAGATACTCTGCCTTTCGTGACCGCTTTGCATTTAAACACTGAATACACAAGGATTTCACTGTTTAATATACACCTCTCTTCGATAAATATAGGGACAAAATCGCTGCCATACATCCATTACGATTTCAATTATTATTATAATAAATTTGTTTATGAGCAAAACCAAATCCAAATCTGCATTTGTGAGCTCATTTTGGCCATTAAGGTCACACTGAAGTGTCGGTGCGCGCATTCGCGTGCATGTAATCATGTCTATGCAGACTGGAGAGTGCTGCGCAGGGAGGAGCCCCGCTTGGAGGCGCAAGATATGATAGGAAGGAACATCGATTTAACGATTTTTCCCCCAAAAAATCTTCATAATTATTTGGACTACGATTTAAACATGCAGCCCTAACAACAATACTGTATACAGGATAATAGCAATAGCAGCACAGCACATAAGTATGTATTAATAAAATAAAGTATGAATAACATTTTTAAAAAAGCCATGAAAATAGTATTTAAAAAACATTTATATAATATTTTTTAGACAAAAGATGTGGAATGTCTGAAAATGTTGAGAATTTTAAGATACAGAGGATTTCAAATTGAAATAATCAAGGTGACGCGTTTGCAAACAGTGTAAATAGATATGGATAATGAAATATTTATTAAAATGGGCCTTATTATGCAAAACCTACTTTTCTTACCTATTGGTACCTGCTTATGTGTATTTGGGCTCTGCATAAGTCCCGAAAATTTGAAATCAAACCGTGGAGGCAAAGAAGAGATATTTATAAAACAATCTTGCCTTCCTTCTTTCTTCCTCCAATGTTCCTTTTGGAATTTTGTCCAAGTGTGACGTCAACGGATTATCCACATATGGTAGAAATTTACCCAACCATCTTTATGTAAATCCAGCTGTATCACAACATCTCCACAATGAAACCCAATGAAGGAAAATGCTCTGCTTGTTTGCTTTATGAACCACAATGGAAATAAGCCTTTTGGCTTTTTGTGCCATGCATTTGCCTTTTTAAAACCATTACATGGATTCAATTATTTAAGATGTCAATAAACTTCTCAATCAATCAATCAATTAACCAGCACAGGTCACATACACTTTTAGCCTTATGAAGTCAAAAAGTGCCTTACTTTAACTTGTATTATTCGTTGCGATGTGCCTTCAACTGTGACGAAGTCGCTCCGAGTGTGTGCAAAGACTAGTCTTACTTCAACCGTAGACCTTTACAAAAGGTTGGATTTTCCGGGAAAAAAAATACTTTTAATGGCCGGCCCAGTGACTTCCATCTATGGCAGGGGTCGACAACCTTTAGCATAAAAAGAGCCATTTAAACCCATTTCCCACCAAATAAAACCCTAGAGCCGCAAACTTTGTTTGATCCCCAAAATGATGATAACACTAATGAGTTTCATTACACTCATGTTATACCATTTATGAAATTAAACACTAGACAGAAAACGACTCCAAGTATTTTTCAGTTATCTCCAGCTGGGTATTTTACTGCAAATGATGTGTGCTCGTTTTGGAAATGTCTTTTAACATTTGATTTTTTGTTGTTTGCTATTTTCTCCTCACACATCAAGTACACAGGTGAACAAACCTCATCAAGAGTGAAAGTAAATTAATTTGTCCATTAAGCATTAACTATTCTATATTCATCATAAGTGTTTCTCTTGTTTGATCTGTCCATTATTAGCTTACCAATACAATTGCTTGGCAGCAAAAGATGAACACATAGGCAGTGTGACGTACAATCCAATTAACAAAATATTAAAATACGTTTTTAATAGGATCACTGAACTCCCCAAAATAACAACTGTTACAATAAAATTAACTAAATAAAATACAATTAAATAGGCATTATTTATTGACATTTTGTTTCAAAGACAAAGGGAGCCATGTCAGGAATAACCCAGGTTGCAGACTCCTGATATACAGTATGTTAATACAGGAGAGAATTAAACCGCAAGTAATAACAGTAGGATAGAAAAATGTGAACGATATGTTAGCAATGTTAGCTTGATTTGTTGTATAGCTAGCTTAGCATTCTAATGTAAGACAATACTTTCACCATCTTCCAGCAAAATAATCATCCTAAAAACTACTTCTAATTGGATCAGTGCCTACTGTGTTAGGCAATGGACCAATAAGTAATATTATTTGTTATTCGTGAGCAATGATGTAGCCCGTACCAAACTCGGGCCTCTACTGTTTAAAAGTTAAAGTACCGGTACCACTGATAGCCACACACACACTAGGTGTGGTGAAATTACCCAAGTGTTTGAAGCAGCAGTGCAGTAAAAATATCAACATGATATAGAATAGAAAAGCATTGTATGGTCAATATATACATTGATATGTCCAGGATGCATCAAACACATTCACCTCAAAAAAAAAAAAAGTTTTAAGGCAGCCAAAAATTGGCTTGAAAAAAAGTATTTACAGCAAAATGTTGGCCAAAGAACCATCATTACGTTTTGTATAGACCAAATTGAAGTGTTTATTAAAAAAAAATACAAATCTGATATGACCCCTTTAAAACAGAACTTACTTGAACTACTTTGGCGGGGAAAGGACCTCTGTCATTCTCAGGGAAATTAATGTCAGGAATAACCCAGTCTCTCTTTCTCCTCTTCAAGCCGGCCACTGCTTTTGGAAAATGCAAAACAGGTACCTCGGGATCATCTGCTTTCTATCAAGAAAAGAAGCAACATGGTCAACACTTACGATTATTGATAAAGATTGCAGTATTTCCTCAGTAAGAAAAAAAACATGGAATCAAAAGTATATAGCAGTATATATTGGAGCATGTCTACTGAAGTATTATTAATAATAACAACAACAACAACAACATTAACAAGTGGTTCAGTTCAAACACTTAAGGCAAAGCTTTCTGTGTTATGCAATCTTTCGGAATATTTTTTTAAACAATTTATATATACTCTCAGAAACAGTAATTGGGAAAGGTATGTTAGTCGTTTAGAATTTAGCCACAAGAGGGCACCATTTATTGCTGGATAGCCATTTCATTGCCACTGAGATGAATAAATATTTAAAACCAGTGTGACACAATGGCCAAGTATACAGTACATCTAAAATACATGTAAATGGACAGGCTGACCTGGATTATTTTGCAAATGAAGTTGTATACAAAGACAACTAGAGCTAACTTCATGCATCAGGTTCTTTAAACAATAGAAATGTGATTCCAGAGGATGAACCTGTTAAAAAGCTGTGAAGTAGGTCAACATTATTGAGAGTCTTGTTTATGCAAGGTGGCAGCTATCATTTATAACTTGCAAGATGAGCAATTGAATGACTATTACATGGCGTATGTATTCACAAATGAGTGCGAACGCCGTTCGGAGTTTACTTATGTCATGCAGTGATGAAGCCTCGAAGCGTATTTCAGGAAGCAAAAATGTCTGTTCCTCAATTGACAAGTCCACAAGCACTTGTCATCAGTGAGTTTTACATAACTTACACATTTTCATTTATTTGATTTCAGTTCTAACACCATATTTTTTTTTATTTCATTCATTCATTCGACACAATGTAGTAGTCATGGTCAGTCATACTTTATACCGTGTATACGCTTCTCTTTCATTCAGCACAAACCTTTTACGTCACTTTTTTATTTTGTTTAAGTCCATCAGATGTCAGCATTAGGCGACAAACCAACATCGCTTCGACACAGTAACAATACAATTAGGTGAACATAGGACTTGGCGAATATATGATCGTGATCGATGATATTGATTAATTTAAGTTTGATAGCATGTATTACCTCGATCAAACATGGAAGAAATGTCTGTTAGTAGTAAACAGTAGGCATGCATTGATGCTTGGTATAATCCTGCATGGAACAATCTGCCTTTATTGACCATAATCCTGTGTGTGTGCGTGTGTGCGTGTGTGTGTGTGTGTGTGTGTGTGTGTGTGTGTGTGTGTGTGTGTGTGTGTGTGTGTGTGTGTGTGCGTGTGAAAATGAACACACCTACTAATTTAATCAGGAAAAAAATCGTATTCAAGAATTTGTGAATCAAACTTTTTGTTATTGCATTTGCTCTGATTCAACTCCTCTGATGTAACATCTACTAAAAAACTGCAGACACTTTTCGTTCAAATAATTTTTGACTCCGTGGATAAAAACATTTTGTTCATGAAATAATCATTGAACATGTTTTATGTGTTGCTACACATTATTTAACAGTACCTCAAACTGCTCCTTAATGTACTTTTGTTAAATATAAGCTACAGTATTTGAGTTTTTAAACAATCTGGGTCACTGACTGCCGTTTGCCAAAGCACTGGTGAGAAGCACTGATGTAAAGTATTTAAAGAATACAAATAATTTACAATTTGAAAGTGGTGTTTAATAAATAAATTAAAATAAAAGCTATTGTATTATTCAGTTCATCACTGATACTTTGTTTACTGCAGAATGAGGTTTTGTTGTTACTTTTAATCCCACAAAATTTACCAAAAAAGAAGCAAGATTGAACTCTAAAACCAGGTGTGGACTTTAGCGTGGGATACATGCACCGTTGCACCTCTAGTAAACACAATCATAGTTATGAACAAAATGGCAATTGTCAACTATTAGTATAAATTATTACCTTGATCAATCATGGCTGAAATGTCTGTTACAAAATACTGTAGTAGGGATGCAACAGTACTCGGTATAATACTGCACGGGACAATACGCCTTTAATTTAAAAAAACATTTTTTAAACAGATATGAAAAAAATTATTGTGATAATTTTTTTTGCCATATCACTCAGCCTAGGCGAATGTGTCAAACTCAATGAGGCGTATTTACCCATCACTCCAATCAATTGGACTGCTTATTCTGTGACTCAGCTACATTTCACGCATGCATTAACCTTTTCTAATTGTGTACCAAACATGACCCAGAGTGGTCACATTGCCAAACAAGCCAGACTTTAGGGTAGGTTGGCCCAAGCACGCTGCAACTACGCCCTCAGCCACCAATTTCACATTGATAGCATGCGTTTGCATTTACCATGCGTGTACTATGAACTTCAGAGGGAAAGATGGCAATGATGCCAAGTAAATATACAAACCCCGTTTCCATATGAGTTGGGACATTGTGTTAGATGTAAATATAAACGGAATACAATGATTTGCAAATCATTTTCAACCCATATTCAGTTGAATATGCTACAAAGACAACATATTTGATGTTCAAACTGATAAACATTTTTTTTTTGTGCAAATAATCATTAACTTTAGAATTTGATGCCAGCAACACGTGACAAAGAAGTTGGGAAAGGTGGCAATAAATACTGATAAAGTTGAGGAATGCTCATCAAACACTTATTTGGAACATCCCACAGGTGAACAGGCAAATTGGGAACAGGTGGGTGCCATGATTGGGTATAAAAGTAGATTCCATGAAATGCTCAGTCATTCACAAACAAGGATGGGGCGAGGGTCACCACTTTGTCAACAAATGCGTGAGTAAATTGTTGAACAGTTTAAGAAAAACCTTTCTCAACCAGCTATTGCAAGGAATTTAGGGATTTCACAATCTACGGTCCGTAATATCATCAAAGGGTTCAGAGAATCTGGAGAAATCACTGCATGTAAGCAGCTAAGCCCGTGACCTTCGATCCCTCAGGCTGTACTGCATCAACAAGCGATATCAGTGTGTAAAGGATATCACCACATGGGCTCAGGAACACTTCAGAAACCCACTGTCAGTAACTACAGTTGGTTGCTACATCTGTAAGTGCAAGTTAAAACTCTCCTATGCAAGGCAAAAACCGTTTAGCAACACCCAGAAACGCCGTCGGCTTCGCTGGGCCTGAGCTCATCTAAGATGGACTGATACAAAGTGGAAAAGTGTTCTGTGGTCTGACGAGTCCACATTCCAAAGAGGAAAAGAACCACCTGGATTGTTATAGGCGCAAAGTTGAAAAGCCAGCATCTGTGATGGTATGGGGGTGTATTAGTGCCCAAGACATGGGTAACTTACATATCTGTGAAGGCGCCATTAATACTGAAAGGTACATACAGGTTTTGGAGCAACATATGTTGCCATCCAAGCAACGTTACCATGGACGCCCCTGCTTATTCAGCAAGACAATGCCAAGCCACGTGCTACATCAACGTGGCTTCATAGTAAAAGAGTGTGGGTACTAGACTGGCCTGCCTGTATTCCAGACCTGTCTCCCATTGAAAATGTGTGGCGCATTATGAAGCCTAAAATACCACAACGGAGACCCCTGGACTGTTGAACAACTTAAGCTGTACATCAAGCAAGAATGGGAAAGAATTCCACCTGAGAAGCTTAAAAAATGTGTCTCCTCAGTTCCCAAACGTTTACTGAGTGTTGTTAAAAGGAAAGGCCATGTAACACAGTGGTGAACATGCCCTTTCCCAACTACTTTGGCTCGTGTTGCAGCCATGAAATTCTAAGTTAATTATTATTTGCAAAAAAAAAATAAAGTTTATGAGTTTGAACATCAAATATCTTGTCTTTGTAGTGCATTCAATTGAATATGGGTTGAAAAGGATTTGCAAATCATTGTATTCCGTTTATATTTACATCTAACACAATTTCCCAACTCATATGGAAACAGGGTTTGTACAAAGTACACAAATAATAAATCCCGATCCTACCTGACGATCACTGGCAGACTCCACCTCTCCGACATGGGGTTGTAGCGTGTGGTCTCCTGGTTGAAGCTCAGCGACTTGCTGGTTCTGATACAGTACTCTGACAGGAATTGTCATCTTGCGCCCTTCTGAGTCCCAAACGTGGATCAAAAATTCATGTTGTTCTTGATAAAGAGAAACCGGTCTGTTTACCTAAACAAACATCAGCAAAAGTCAGCATTAAAAGTTTAAGTTTTACTTTTTGGTTAAAAACAAAATAAAACATCTCTTGATGAGTTGATATGCACCAAAAATGATTACTATAAAACTCACAATACTTACTACTCACTGAAATCAACAGTTATATACCATACATGCTTATGTCATTTAGGGGTGTGACGAGAGGTGGGAATTATGATTGATTCTCTGATGCATCACGATTGGAACGTTAACGATTCTGAATTGATGGACAAAAAAACAAATATAGATTATTAATGAACGTTAAAGTACATATATGGAAGGAGGAGGGGATGACAAGCTATGCTAGACGCCGCGCTAAGCTAGCTTCAAGTGAGGTAGTGAAACAAGAAAGGAATAAATCCATCCATCCATTTCCTACCGCTTGTCCCTTTTGGGGTCGCGGGGGGTGCTGGGGCCTATCTCAGCTGCACATGGGCGGAAGGCGGTGTACACCCTGGACAAGTCGCGACCTCATCGCAGGGCCAACACAGAGACAGACAACATTCACACTCACATTCACACACTAGGGCCAATTTAGTGTTGCCAATCAACCTATCCCCAGGTGCATATCTTTTGGAGGTGGGAGTAGGGCTGGGAGATATGGCCTTTTTTAAATATCTCAATATTTTTAGGCCATGTCACGATACAATATATATCTCGATATTTTGCCTTAGCCTTGAATGAACACTTGATGCATATAATCACACCAGTATGATGATTCTATGTGTCTACATTAAAACATTGTTGTTCATACTGCATTAATATATGCTCATTTTAAACTTTCATGCAGAGAGGGAAACCACAACTAAGTCAATTTACCAAAACTGTATTTATTAAACAGTTATTAAGCAGTGGCACAAACATTCATGTCATTTCAAAACAGAAAGTGCAAGATTGTCAGAGACATTTTAAAACAAGCTACGAGTGCACTTTTGTGCATGATGTCACTAAGATGACATATCAAAACAACACTAAATTAAAGTGCACTTTTTGTACAGAACGCCACTACAATAGTTTAAAACAAATAAAGTGCACTTTTGTGCATGATGTCCCAACTCTACCACACTACTTGGTACTCCTGCCTAAAATTCATGTTAGAATCTCGTTTAGTTCTTGTGAGTCCAACATTTTGTATCGTCACACCCCTAATCATTTACATAATGACCTAACAAATGTGGACTCAGGCAGTTAACAAATACTCACCTTCACGACGCCATTGGTCTGCACCGTAAAACGTGTGTCATCACTCCGGAAAGGAAACCTTTGGCGGTCCGAACAGTCTGTGAAGTCCACTGATAAATGGGGAAAAAGTCATAAGTAAAAAATGAATAATTGTTCATTCAGCCAACTGATATGTTTAAGCTTGTAACAAGCAATTGTTGCAATGCTTAAATACAAATACAAAAACTAATCGCAGATCATGTATTTGACCATTCGCACTACCAAAAAAACCAAAAAAAAACTAAAAATGTTACTTAATGTATTTGGCTGCCTTCGCTCTCTCAAACCCCACAGAACAGGTTTGTGATTGCCCTGACATGAACATCAAAACCACCCTAGCCTGAACATCAAAACCACCCTAGCCTGAACATCAAAACCAAAGGCAGTTCTCCTTTTAGGTGACCTAAGCAGCCACTAGGGGGACATTACAAACACTGATCTCAACAATTTGAACAGTCCAGTTGAGATAGTTCAATGCCCTGAGAATAAAATGGCAATATTCACATACAATGACATCATCAGTTGAGAACAGTTGAGCCCTATGTCAATGAATACGATGTAGAGCTGCAGCTATCGATTATTTTTGTAATTGAGAAATCTAGCCATTAATTACTTTCGATTAATCGAGTAATTAAATAAAACACCTAACCTCGATGCCACTTTTAGGGACACTAGTTGAAATAAAGGATTTTTCTGATGACCTTTAAACTTTCTTTTTAAACCAGTGAAACTAAAAACATTTCAATATGGTGCAGAGGTTTGTTTATTCCAGAAATTAGATTTACAAGGTGAAACTAATAAACATAGGCTTATAACAAGCAACTTAAAATATTTCAAGGCTTCTTTTGATATCATTTTAATGATAATGGCTTACACCTTGTGAAAACCTTGATTTGAAAAGAAGACTTGACCTCTCTCACTTTGCATGTAATGAGTTTTTTTTAAGTCACATATTAGTTTCACATTTAACGTTGAATTGCTTACAAAAATAAACTTTCAAACAATATTCAAATTTTATTAGTTTTACCTGTAAATGCAGATAATATTGCACTTCTACCAGTAGTATAATCACTAATACTACTTAAATAAAAGTTAAAAAGTTAAAAAATATATTAAAAAAAAAACACTGAACACTCCTCAGCCTTCCCGGTAAGGTCTATTAAGGTGTACTGGAGAGGAGGCTACGCCGGATAGTCGAACCTCGGATTCAGGAGGAACAGTGTGGTTTTCGTCCTGGTCGTGGAACTGTGGACCAGCTCTATACTCTCGGCAGGGTCCTTGAGGGTGCATGGGAGTTTGCCCAACCAGTCTACATGTGCTTTGTGGACTTGGAGAAGGCATTCGACCATGTACCCCGGGGAGTCCTGTGGGGAGTGCTCAGAGATTATGGGGTAACGGACTGTCTTATTGTGGCGGTCCGCTCCCTGTATAATCAAGTGTCAGAGCTTGGTCCGCATTGCCGGCAGTAAGTCGGACCCGTTTCCAGTGAGGGTTGGACTTCGCCAAGGCTGCCCTTTGTCACCGATTCTGTTCATAACTTTTATGGACAGAATTTCTAGGCGCAGTCAGGGCGTTGAGGGTATCTGGTTTGGTGGCTGCAGGATTAGGTCTCTGCTATTTGCAGATGATGTGGTCCTGATGGCTTCATCTGGCCAAGATCTTCAGCTCTCACTGGATCGGTTCGCAGCCAAGTGTGAAGCGACTGGGATGGGAATCAGCACCTCCAAGTCCGAGTCCATGGTTCTTGCCGGGAAAAGGGTGGAGTGCCATCTCCAGGTTGGGGAGGAGGTCTTGCCCCAAGTGGAGGAGTTCAAGCACCTAGGAGTCTTGTTCACGAGTGAGGGAAGAGTGGATCGTGATATCGACAGGTGGATCGGTGCGGCGTCTTCAGTAATGCAGACACTGTATCGATCCGTTGTGGTGAAGAAGGAGCTGAGCCGGAAGGAAAAGCTCTCAATTTACCGGTCGATCTACGTTCCCATCCTCACCTATGGTCATGAGCTTTGGGTCATGACCGAAAGGACAAGATCACGGGTACAAGCGGCCGAAATGAGTTTCCTCCGCCGGGTGGCGGGGCTCTCCCTTAGAGATAGGGTGAGAAGCTCTGTCATCCGGGAGGAGCTCAAAGTAAAGCCGCTGCTCCTCCACATCGAGAGGAGCCAGATGAGGTGGTTCGGGCATCTGGTCAGGATGCCACCCGAACGCCTCCCTAGGGAGGGGTTTTGGGCACGTCCGACCGGTAGGAGGCCACGGGGAATTTGTTATGCAAGTCAAACATAAGATGGTCCTAGCTGCTAAAATAGACTTACTTTGTGTTTGTTTGCTGTTAATGTGCTGCATCATTGATGTAGTGTTCTTGTGAAATGTCAGCTTCCCTTTGGCAGTGCAAACATTTCACCACAATGTCTGTCTTTTTCACTTTTAATTGATCACAACACTTCTTCACATCTTCTTTGGGCCCTTTGATCCCTTTCCACTGTGACATCAGCTATGTGCACATTAAATCGGATTAAAAGCCTAACCAGAATAAAAATGCTTCATGTAAACACGCCATTCGGAATATTCTGCCCCGATCACACACGTTCGGGTCAAAATTTGATTATGATCCAGACGGGTGATTTATGCCGTAAGTCATTCAGATTGAAGCACATGAAAACATATCTTCTGAAATTCAGGTTAGAATGATCCTTACTGTGCATATCTACTGGTGGTGGAGTGGGGACTAAATGTAATAGTGTTGGAATGAAGCGATTGTCTTGCTGCCGTCTCCCCCCATTCAACATATACAGACATAGCGTTATATGCTGTTGAGTTTGTTGCTTTAAAACGAGACTAGCAAAAACAAAAGTATGGTCCGGAGTGTCATGTGTCGATGTAACAATAAAAGAAGGGATCCTGGTGTCATCTTGACGAGCTGATTTATTCACGACATTACAGCTATTCCAAGTGCTATCCTCAAACACCTACACAGAATGTTGAAACGTGATGCGTCACAACACGTACATTATCACAACGCTATAAGCACAGAACAGCTACTTTTATAAAAAGAGAGGTAAGACAAAAGTAGTGAACAGAAGGAAAACATTATAAATAAATACCATGATAATGTCCGACAAGCAGAAATGCACAAAGCCATGTTTGGGAGTCTACTACTACTTCAGCACCAGCAGTGAGCAAACTCATGCAAAAGATGGCGCCATAACACAAATAATACCTTTCTGTTTAAGTTAGGTTTTGCGCATGTTGAAGTAAAGCATTCTGATTTAAGGTGTGACGCACGAAAATGCACATCATAACCAGATACATTTTTTCAGGGTCCATGTACACAGTAACATTACAATCAGAATGATGATCAGATTTTTTTTTAAATGTGGCCATGTACACGTGGCTACTGGTTTTCTGAGTCATATCACTATCAACACTCCAATAGTCATAGTGTGTGTTAGTGTGTCCAACAAACAATTATCACATCATTCCATTTGTCTCAATGCTGCACTTGGTGTGAAAACCGTAACAGGCATTGCTCTAGTCAAAATTTTTAATCTGCTCAAGAAGAGAAAAGGTCTCCACTGGTTTATCACTAGTACGGTACTTGAAATTTAGCCGATTATTAATGCAATACATTGGACCTCCCTACTCACAGTGGACAAAGCCATAGCAAATATGTGAAAGTGCTAAACAGGTGATAAACTATGATTTCACCCAAATACGTGTGTGAGTGACAGAGCGGAGTTGTAAATCAGTTAGTGAAATGTTCTTTCATTCATTGTGACATTCTGGGAATTTATTGTAGAGACATCAAAGTCTCACATTACGTTAAAAAAAACAATTATTTGAACATCCATCCGTCCGTCCATTTTCTATCGCTTGTCCCTTTTGGGGTCGTTATGTTAAAAAAAAAAATTAAAAGTATTTAATTCCCTTGTTCTGCAGTGTAATCTGTTTAAGTGGAGATTCCTTACATTGGCTGACTCACGTCAAATTGTGATTGTGAAAACAGCTCTTGCTTTCACATTTACTTGTGACTTTGGCAGAGACACAAAGAGAGGGCAACAATAAAAGATTTCTCAATGTCTTTTCTCTATCCGTGCAAAATGTAAATAATGCAAGTTAAGTGTCAGTTCTTGTCCTGTTGAACCCTCACTCACACCCATCTTCATTTGTTATTGATTTTCACATAACTACATACCTATTTTCATAACTAGAAATCTGCTTTTGAAAAAATTCTCAAACGATAACAACGTTACCAATACTACTAAGGCCCCGTTTACACTAAGGTTATCCAGGATAAATCCCACCAAACCATATCCGTGTCCACACACAACAATACCTTCGTTTAAGACCCCCTCCCCCCTCCGGCGCAACGCGACCTAATACGTACGCGCGGAAAATGCACACGTCATAGTCACATCCAGTGTTGTTTTGTGTGCAAGTTCTTAAATTTAACTTATCTGAACAATATCCAGTGTTGTAGTATTTCAATTAACTGGAATCTAGTGCCCTGTGGGGCCCTATTGTAGTCAATCACACCTGAGCCATCATAAATTATTAGACACGTAAACAATGTGATAAAGGACATTTTACAACAATCAATCTCAGGATGTAGATATCTGGTCAGGACACTCATCCCTCTTTTGCCTTCACCTTCAATGTCCATTCGTTTTTGATGACTTTATATACTCTGGACCTCGACGTGGAGTCCGCGATATACATGGCGGACAATAACTGATACAGTCTGCTTTGCCAGTCCAAAAGCATTCGCCGTTTTCCGTAGTTAGTCTTCCCTCAACGGCCAGGTAATACAAAGCACACGCTACCTTTTTTTTTATTTTTATTTTTTTAAATCACATCCACGGGAGCCCGCATTCTCGTTGACTCTCCTTTGACAAATGGACAAAGTTTTTCGCTAAGTAGAATCACAGCTGACCTGGACATTGGAAAGTTCTCTTGCCGTCTGAGAAGTGTTGTATCCGAAATAGCTGCAATCGCTTTCTCTTATGGTATTCATGTGTGATTTCCACAAGCGTCTGTACGGACTGAATGAGAAACACGGGCATGTCTGGATGACTCGCCTTCATATTTCCAGTGGTTAGCTCCGAGTTACGAAACCACTTTATTATAAAGCTGGCTGTGGCGTGTTCTTTCTGACGTCACTTCCTGTGTGGGCGCGGCCTTTCTGACTTCACTTCCTCTCCGAACTCAGTTTGTAAACGATCAATGAGTCCATACAAAGCTAAGTGCTGGAGATTCAAGAAATACACGGCGCAATTGTCCGAGGAGGGGGACCTTAAACGCTGGTTTAGTGTAGCTGAAAAAGGGCTAAGGCTAAAAAATATTTGTTTAAGGGGTTAAAGGACGTAGTGTAGAAGACATGGCCTAATACTTAATGTAACTAAATTTCATTGCCACCACACCTAAAAAAAATAGTTTAAGTGGACCAAAATTAAAGTAAGATAATGTATTGTAGCACCCAGGAGAAGTCACACACAATCACGTTTACCTTTTATTGCCAATCTTATGTTAACAAACGACACAATTCCAACATGTGCAAACACTTTTGTCTACATGCTTCCCCGGATACACACTTCCTTATTCTCTCCCAATATGCTTTGAGGTACAGACAGTGTGCATTACCACCAACGGATCGTAACAGTATGAATGGAAATTTGTATTTATTTATTTATTTATCTATCTCACACACACACACACACCAAGTTATCATCTAAATGTCTTCCAATAAACACAAGGTTAGTCTTTTCTTGTATTTTAGTCATTTAATTTAATTTTAATTAATTTTCAAAAAGGTAAACATAGAAGGCTATATGCTACTAGGATCTAGTAGCAATAATATTGCTGTCTAAAACAGCAAAATTCTCAACAAGTAGCAAATAATCAGTTGCTAAACAAATACCAAATAATTACAGTTGCATATTACTTACACACATACTGAACAAAAATAAAAAAACGCAACACTTTGGTTTTTGCTCTCATTTTCCATGAGTTCAACTCAAAGATCTAAAACTTTTACTATATACACAAAATACATATTCCTCTCAAATATTGTTCACAAATCTGTCTAAATATGTGTTAGTGAGCACTTCTTCTGTGCCAAGGTAATCCATCTCACCCCACAGGTGTGGCATATCAAGATGCTGATTAAACAGCATGATTATTGCACAGGTGTGCCTTAGGCTGCCAACAATAAAAGGGCACTCTGAAATGTGCAGTTTAATCACACAGCACAATGCCACAGGTTTTGAGGGTGCTTGCAGTTGGCATGCTGACTGTAGGAATGTCCACCAGAGCTGTTGCCTGTGACTTCAATGTTCATTTCTCTACCATAAGCAGTCTCCAAGGGTGTTTCAGAGAATAAAGTGGCCTTTTATTGGGGGCAGCCTAAGTCACACCTGTGCAATAATCAGGCTGTTTAATCAGCATCATGATATGCCACACCTGTGAGGTAGGAGGGATTATCTTGGCTAAGAAGGAATGTTCAGTAACACAGATTTATATAGATTTGTGAACAATATTTGAGAGGAATAAGTATTTTGTGTATATTGTAAACGTTTTAAATCTTTGAGTTCAACTCGTGAAAATTGGGAGCAAAAACAAAAGTGTCGCGTTTGTATTTCTGTTCAGTGTACAAAGTCTCCGAGGCAAAAGTGTATTACAAAATCCAAAACCAGTGAAGTTGGCATGTTGTGTAAATCGTAAATAAAAACAGAATACAAATATTTGCAAATCCTTTTCAACCTATATTCACTTGAATACAAGACAAGATATTTAACGTTCGAACTGGAAAATGTTATTTTTTGCAAATATTAGCTCATTTGAAATTTGATGCCTGGAACATGTTTCAAAAAAGCTGGAACAAGTGGTAAAAAAGGAATGCTCAAACACTTGTTTGGAACATCCCACGGGTGAACAGGCTAATTGGGAACAGGTGGGTGCCATGATTGGGTATAAAAGCAGCTTCCATGAAATGCTCAGCCATTCACAAACAAGGAAGGGCCGAGGGTCACCAATTTGTGAACAAATGTGTGAGCAAATTGTCGAACAGTTTAAGAACAACATTTCTCAACAAGCTATTGCAAAGAATTTAGGGATTTCACCATCTACGGTCCGTAATATCATCAAAAGGTTCAGAGAATCTGGAGAAATCACTGCATGTAAGCAAGGTCGACATCCAATGCCCGTGACCTTCGATCCCTGCATCAAAAACCGACAGTGTGTAAAGGATATCACCACATGGGCTCAGGAACACTTCAAAAAACCACTGTCATTAACTACAGTTCGTCGCTACATCTTTAAGTGCAAGTTAAAACTCTACTATGCAAAGCGAAAGCCATTTATCAACAATACCCAGAGCTATTCTAAGATGGACTGATGCAAAGTGGAAAAGTGTTCTGTGGTCTGACGAGTCTACATTTCAAATTGTTTTTTGGAAACTGTGGACGTCGTGTCCTCCGAATCAAAGAGGAAAAGAACCATCCGGATTGTTATAGGTGCCAAGTTCAAAAGCCAGCATCTGTGATGGTATGGGGGTGTATTAGTGCCCAAGGCATGGGTTACTTACACATATGTGAAGGCACCATTAATGCTGAAAGGTACATACAGGTTTTGGAGCAACATATGTTGCCATGCAAGCAACGTTATCATGGACGCCCCTGCTTATTTCAGCAAGAAAATGCCAAGCTATGTGTTACAACAGCGTGGCTTCATAGTAAAAAGAGTGCGGGTACTAGATTGGCCTGCGTGTAGTCCAGACCTGTCTCCCATTGAAAATGTGTAGCGCATTATGAAGCGTAAAATACGACAACAAAGACCCTGGACTGTTGAACAACTTAAGCTGTACATCAAGCAAGAATGGAAAATAGTTCCACCTGAAAAGCTTCAAAAGTTGGTCTCAGTTCCCAAACGTTTACAGAGTGTTGTTAAAAGGAAAGGCCATGTAACACAGTGGTAAAAATGCCCCTGTGCCAACTTTTTTGCTATGTGTTGCTGCCATTAAATTCTAAGTTAATGATTATTTACAACAACAACAAAAAATTACGTTTCTCAGTTCCAACATTAAATATCTTGTTTTTGCAGTGTATTCAATTGAATATAAGTTGAAAAGCATTAGCAAATCATTGTATTGTTTTTATTTACGAATTACACAAAGTGCCAACTTCACTGGTTTTGTAGAAAGTATCCAGTAACAAATGTGTCCGCATCATTTAACTTCCTGCATCATGAGCTAAACTATCATCATGCCACTTCAACTTAAAGACAGGATAAGTCCATTTCAAAAGGGTTGAAAATAAATAGATTAGTGTTTTTCATACCTACCAACGTACGTTTAATTTCCCTTGGTCAAACCTTTTCTAACATTCCACACTACCAAATAGTATGTATGATTCCTGCTGCTATCAGATCAGATCAATATCAACCAATACGCAAGATTCCAAAAACGGTATCGTATTGGAAGTGATAAAGTTGAATCAGGACAGACCAAAATATTATACCACTAGTGACGATTAAAAAAAATTAGACACTGATAATCCCTTTACCCCAAAAACCCAGCGCCACAGTTAAAATTAAGTCATGTGAGAAAAAAAATAAATTAAGTCGCCAAACAGGTTGGACTTAAACTTGTTCCACAATACTTGAACGTGTTGACTGTTGCATCACAACAACCATTTAGA
Source organism: Nerophis lumbriciformis (assembly GCF_033978685.3). Taxonomy (NCBI): domain Eukaryota; kingdom Metazoa; phylum Chordata; class Actinopteri; order Syngnathiformes; family Syngnathidae; genus Nerophis; species Nerophis lumbriciformis. Next base: position 53,066,287 of record NC_084549.2, on the reverse strand, counting down.
AAATAAAAAAATTGCCGTATTGTACTTGTTAGAACGGTCTTTATTTTAAGATATTATCCAGACTTAAACAAAACAGCAGCGCTCCTATTTTTCAGTTGTTGACATGCTCTGAAAAGAGAGCATTTGCAAAACAGGCTTGGGGACATTATTGCGCACGGCAGGTAGAAACATTACAGAAGGTGCAGCAAGCTGAGACTTGCTGCACTTGCTCCATGAGGCACTAATGAAAAGCACTAGTTTGCAGAAGGTATTTATTCAAACTCAGGCGAATGCAACAGTTGTCGACGATCATACAACTTTCCCTCCAAAGTTGATTCCGATATTACATTAGCTAAGAAAAACATGGCTGAAACTACACAAGTAGAAGAACAATGAAATGTTGATTGTTCTTACCTTTGCCCAACAATGCACCACGTTTCAGTTGTCTGCTTACTTTGAAAACCTTCATGTCTGACTGAAATCCTGGTACACATGACTGCTCCTCAGACCAAACCAAAGCCTAGAAGAAAAAAACATTTTCAAACACATACATAAATACACAGAGATATGCGCACGCACGCACACAAAAAATTTTTATCGTGTTACCTTCAATGAATAAAGATTATTCACAATCACTGTTTCCATACACAAAAAAAATAACTTTTTGAGAAATCAAACTAATTTATAGTTTGATTTCTTAAAAAGTTTTTATTTTCACACCGACATGTGAAGTCCAAGTGTCCATGCACACACTCAAATGTCACTATTGGTCATACGCCATGTGCCTCCCATACACTGGGGGGCCGGCGCTCATTTAATTTTAGCGCAGATAACCAAATTACTTTTCCGATTGACCTATGATGTCATACTAGGATTTGCGAATCCTTACAGCTTGTTTTAACTGATGTCCGCTGTAATATTGGCACAGATTACAAATATTACGTCTCTAATGGTTATACTAATGTTAAATATACAGCATCAAGAAAAAATATTGGATTGCGCTACGATCATGATGCTACTACCAAGAATGTATCGGGTCTGATGAAAAGAAACACAGGCGAAATAGATTTTTCAAAAGGAATTTTTGGACAAAAACCATGGAAACAACTTTCAAATGTTTCAACGTTCATTCAAATAGCTCCATGGATTGATTGAAGGAGTTTTAAATCCGAAGGAAAAGACTGATCGTGCCCCGACTGATATCCAGAGGAAGGTTACTATTGTTCTGGACTATTTTGGCTAGTTGTGCGAAAAGTTAATCAGTTGGGAGTGCACAAATGCAGCGCGAAGAGGTTTGAGTACGCTTTATTTGCCTTTGTGCTCCATGATCTTTAATCTCATTCGTATTTTGTTCAGAATTCCGAATTAAGCCTGCATTTTACATTTCTTTAGCTACGTTTTTAAATAAATCTGTTTCTTTTTTCCCCCACCATCGATGCACTTCAAAATGTTCTGTCAGTCTCCTCTTCATTATGTGCTGTGCATGCGCCTTTCAAAACAAACACCCACGAAATTGTAACAAATTTGTATGGATAGGCATGTTTACGGCGAAAAAATGTTTTAATTTTTTAAAAAGACGTCAAATGAGGAAGTGCAGTGCAGCTCCAACTGTGGCCAGCTCAAAGTTGAAAGCAAACAAGGCGCCAGGGAGTCACGTGAGTGCGTTTTGATCAATCATTTAGGAGATGGTCTGAAACAGAGTTGGCCCAAACCTACTCAATGGCGCCCCCCCCGGAGAGTGAGTATATTATGAGGACGCGCCAACATGGTGACCCCTTTGACCCCAAATCCAGAACACTGTTCATCGTGACAGGGTACAGGAAACTCAGCAAATAATTTAGACTAACACACAATTAGTCTGCTGTTTTAGTTTGTAAATGCCATTTTAGCTGATTTGGGCCATTACTTTTTGGGTTTTTTTGTGTGTGGCCCAAATACTTTCTCTTTACAGTCTTATGGAGGCCGTTTTTTTTTTTTCCTAAGATGTCACGTCCTCTGGGCACAGGGGTTAGTGCGTCTGCCTCACAATACGAAGGACCTGGGTTCGATTCTGCGTTTGAGATCTTCCTGTGTGGAGTTTGCATGTTCTCCCCGTGACTGCGTGGGTTCCCTCTGGGTACTCCGGCTTCCTCCCACCTCCAAAGACATGCACCTGGGGATAGGTTGATTGGCAACACTAAATTGGCCCTATTGTGTGAACGTGAGTGTTAATGTTGTCTGTCTGTGTTGGCCCTGCGATGAGGTGGCAACTTGTCCAGGGTGTACCCTGCCTACCGCCCGAATGCAGCTGAGATTTGCTCCAGCACCCCCCGCGACCCCGAAAGGGATAAGCGGTAAAAAACTAAAAATGACTGCAAATGGCCCCCAGGCTGCACTTGAGACACATTTTAGACCCTATAGCACAGGAATGTCCAAACTTTATTCCACCGAGGGCCCATACAGCAAAAAATTTGCTTAACTGGGGCCACTTTAATATTTTTTTACCTTTTGTTGACATAAATGGATGTGAAAACCAATTCAATATAAGTCAAAATATGCTTATGCATTTAAATTTGTTATGAAAAACACTGTTAACAACTCATATTTGTGTTATATTTGACAAAAGTAGTTTGTAATAGTTCTTTTTTTTCCATTTTAATTAGAACAGAGGGGCCTCTAAAAATCGAGCTGTGTGCCGAAATGGCCCCCGGGACAACACTTTGGACACCACTGATGTAGCCCACATAGTGCATGATTATCACTTTTAATTTAGACTACGTTATGTCTCCAGATAGAACAATCAACGGTCATGCTTAAATGATGTTAGTGCCTCCATGGAAAGCTCGAGATTATTCACGCGCTTGAGCAAGTTCACCTGTCGACGCCATCATGGAGGGCGAGGCCATTAAGCTCCGTGACAGGAAGATATACCTGCTAATCCGTAAACGAAAAGGTAATTTTGTATGGTAAAAATATCTAGATATTCTGCGGTTAAATTTATTTCAAACCACTTAAACTCAGTCCAAGGTTAAATTAAGTCCTGGTTGTGAGGTAAAAAGATAAAAAATATAAAACGTTTCCAAAACTACTTCCGCGTTCATGCTACTTGACCCAAGAGGAGGCGTCTGAATTGAGGGTAAAATGACAAATAAAGTAGTAAGATACTAATATTAATATCGCATATAAGCTAAAAGTCAACACGCGGAAATGTAAGAACTTACCAGAAGCAGCATGAACAAAGTTCTCAACACCGCAAACCTGGCGGCCCCCATCTGTCTGCCTGTCCCCAAAATGTCCTCCTGGAAGCGACGACCAAATGAAAATAAATTCCACAGCAAGTGTTCGCGTTCAAATAGCTTCTTCTTCTCTTGCTTCTTTCCCCCCCTTTTTCCCTCTTGCTTTTTCTCCTTCAACGACCTTCTGTACGACTCTGACTGCGCCAGTTCAGAGAGACAACCGCAGGTAGTTTTAGATCGGTGACGTCAGCTCACAGGTGCGGGTCTTCCGCCTTCCAAATAAGGAGATGGAGGCTGGACCCACGTGACCAGGCAGATACCAACAGTTTCTGTGGCACCTTTAGTCACAATGAAGACGAACCATGACCAGTTTACTCACATCTTAACATGTGTTTGAATGCTTGGGTGCTAAATGATGCAACTTTACTCTCCACCCCTCCCTCTCTCTCTGTCTCTCTCTCACACAAACACCAGAGATGGGACCAAGTCATTGTTTTGCAAGTCATAAGTAAGTCTCAAGCATACTTGCCAACCTTGAGACCTCCGAATTCGGGAGATTGTGGGGGGGATTTGAGGTGGGCAGGGTCGGGGTGGGCGGGAAATTCACTGAAATTCAAGAATTTCTTTTATATATATATATATATATATATATATATATATATATATATATATATATATATATATATATATATATATATATATAAAAGAAATACTTGAATACACTGAAATTCAAGAATTTCTTTTATATATATATATATATATATATATATATATATATATATATATATATATATATATATATATATATATATATATAAAAGAAATACTTGAATTTCAGTGTTCATTTATTTACACACATACATACATAACACTCCTCTACTCATTGTTGTATTTGAGAGTGCAATGCTTTGAAGCCAGTAGCACAGCCTTTGAAGGAGCATAGGTATGGGCAGCATCTGTGAAATGTAATTTGCAGGAAAGGAGTGAGTTTAGGGTTGAATTGTCCATCCTCGTTCTTTTCTTTGTCACTATCTTTCTAACCATGCTGAACACCCTCTCTGATGACGCATTGCTGTGTGGCACGCACAAAAGGGCCTATCATCAAATGCACCAGAGTCTGGAATCTTCCATCTCTCCCTAGCATACCCCTTCCCCTTCGAGGTGTCCTGGATGAACTGAAATTCTTGTTTCCAATTATTTTGGAACTTGCAAGCGTACTTCTTCTTCTTACTCGTCGCCGCCATGACTGTCTCTTATTCGTTCTTCTGCTTCGTCTCTGTTATGTTTTTGGACATTACTACTTGCCGTAGTTTTGAAGCAATGCATGATGGGAATCCGGATGTTGTGTGTCAGTGTATTAACGTGCCGGTTGGAATAAACACACGCTGAGCAATAGCTCCGTGCCTGCCTACTTTATGGGTTATAGATAAACCTATGGATAACGGAGACATATATAATACTATCCTTCTTGTTGTGTGTGCAGTTGCGCACTGAGCTCCAAAAGCCGTAGATTTTATAACGTAACTAGGCCGGCACGCTGTTTATAAGGAGGAAAAGCGGACGTGACGACAGGTTGTCCTCACTCAGGTCAGGCTGGAAATCGGGAGAAATTCGGGAGAATGGTTGTCCCGGAAGATTTTCGGGAGAGGCCCTGAAATTCGGGAGTTTCCCGGAAAATTCGGGAGGGTTGGCAAGTATGCACCACACACACACGTGCAAACACACACGCAAAACACTCACAATTTAACAGTTTTAAAATGTAAGCTAAAACATGTTTTATTAGTGGTTGTGGGACTATCTCAGGATATTGCTTCCCCAAAATGGCCACCAGTTGCTTAGCTAGCTCATTTACAAAAGCAAATTTTTTTTGCGATGGAAGCTCATTTTAACAATTTTAATGCTCGGGAGTCGCTTATTACAATTCAACTGTTCTTATCATCCATCCATCCATCCAGCCTTCCATCCGTTTTCTACCGCTTGTCTCTTTTGGGGTCGCGGGGGGTGCTGGAGCCTATCTCAGCTGCATTCGGGCGGAAGGCAGGGTACACCCTGGACAAGTCGCCACCTCATCACAGGGCCAACGCAGATAGACAGACAACATTCACACACTAGGGCCAATTTAGTGCCACCAATCAACCTATGCCCAGGTGCATGTTTTTGGAGGTGGGAGGAAGCCGGAGTACCCGGAGGGAACCCACGCAGTCACGGGGAGAACATGCAAACTCCACACAGAAAGATCCCGAGCCCGGGATTGAACTCAGGACTACTCAGGACCTTCGTATTGTGAGGCACATGCACTAACCCAGTGGTTCTCAAATGGGGGTACGCGTACCCCTGGGGGTACTTGAAGGTATGCCAAGGGGTACGTGAGATTTTTTTTAAATATTCTAAAAATAGCAACAATTCAAGAATCCTTTATAAATATATTTTTTGAATAATACTTCAACAAAATATGAATGTAAGTTCATAAACTGAACATCAAATCAAGTAGGCTATTCCATTCATTACAATGCAACAATGCAATATTCAGTGTTGACAGCTAGATTTTTTGTGGACATGTTCCATAAATATTGATGTTAAAGATTTATTTTTTTGTGAAGAAATGTTTAGAATTAAGTTCATCAATCCAGATGGATCTCTATTACAATCCCCAAAGAGGGCACTTTAAGTTGATGATTACTTCTATGTGTAGAAATCTTTATTTATAATTGAATCACTTGTTTATTTTTCAACAAGTTTTTAGTTATTTTTATATATTTTTTTCCAAATACTTCAAAAAAGACCACAACAAATGAGCAATATTTTGCACTGATATACAATTTAATGAATCAGAAACTGATGACATAGTGTTGTATTTGACTTCTTTATCTCTTTTTTTCAACCAAAAATGCTTTGCTCTGATTAGGGGGTACTTGAATTAAAAAAATGTTCACAGGGGGTACATCACTGAAAAAAAGGTTGAGAACCACTGCACTAACCCATGTATCACCGTGCTGCCCTGTTCTTATCATATGTATTTCAATGAATTCATGTACTTTATAACAAACTAAGGATATATCGCTACCAGGCTTTTAGCTTTAAAAATCACTAAAGAATGCCCGATGTAATATATTTGTCGCAATAGCAAACATTCGGTGGTATAGGGGTTAGTACGTGTGCCCCACAATGCATAGATCCTGGGTTCAATCCTGGGCTCGGGATCTTTCTGTGTGGCATTAGCATGTTCTCCCCGTGACTGTGTGGGTTCCCTACGGGTACTCCGGCTTCCTCCCACCTCCAAAGACATGCACCTGGGGATAGGTTGATTGGCAACACTAAATTGGCCCTAGTGTGTGAATGTGAGTGTGAATGTTGTCTGACTATCTGTGTTGGCCCTGTGATGAGGTGGCGACTTGTCCAGGGTGTACCCTGCCTGCTGAGATAAGCGGTAGTAGATAGCTGGATGGATGGAATTCATGTACTTTATAACAAACTAGGGAAATATCGCTACCAGGCTTTTAGCCTTAAAAATCATTAAAGAATGCCCGATGTAATATATTTGTCACAGTAGCAAAAATTCTAAAAGGACCGTCAATAATTGTCATAGTTTTAATGATTTTAAATCAATACATTTCAGTAGGATCAAAACATTGATACAACATTGATTATACATACATGTCCTTTAAACTGACTTTGAAACAACGTGGCAAAATAGTTGTATTTGTAAATTGAGACAACGTTGATGTCTAACGTTGGATCCACGTTGTTGGTTGGGAGATGAACACATTTCAAAGGGAAAAGCAACGTCACAACATGACATCGAATTGACGTAGTCAAAAAGCATATTGTTTCAACGTTGTAGTTGTGTTGTTGAATATTGGTTGGAAAATGACCACATTCAATGTTAAAATCAACGTCAGAACCCAACATTGATTAAATGTCGTCAAAAAGCATGTCGTTTCAACGTGATGTTGCTCAAAGTCAGGACCTAATTCGACAAGTTCTCCACGTTGTTTTAATGTCTTGTGCCAGCTCGGAGGTTTTAGTCACAAAAACATATTTTCAAATAAGGATGAACAAAGTAACATTACAAATAATCTACTGCTGAATGCTTTCTCATCCTTTGTTTATTTATTTGCATATTTTCAAGGGGGAACAAAATTTAAGTTTTTTGATTGTGAAATGAATAAACCATTTTCAACACACTTTATTTTTTATGTCTCTATCCAATAATTGTTTAACTTTTTGTTATTTATTAATGTATTAATGTAATATGTTTTAAAATGTATTTAATATGTTTAAAAAATGTCCTCCTACAGTGTCTGTTCTTTCTACTCTTTTCTCTCTCTATTAGAAAATGATAACATTTAAACACAGTAAGTGAATAAACTATATCAGTTATTGTTAATATATGGAAAAGGGGGAGGATTTAATAAACTCTGCTTCTTCCGACTCTTTTTTCCTTGAAGCACAAATGAGCCTGGGTTCATATGGGCTATGGGTAATTTGTTTATACATGAGATTTACTTAATTACTTACTCTCGCTGTTCATAAATGAGACTATCTCCACATCATTACACAAAATATTGGACTTTATTCATCAATTTATTTTAATTAAAACATTTACATGCAAGGTTATGTTAAAATTGACATGCAAATGTCATACCTAAGACTATAAAAATGGGACCCATTACCTCCCTGCTTGGCACTCAGCATCAAGGGTTGGAATTGGGGGTTAATTCACCAAAAATTATTCCCGGGCGCGGCCACCGCTGCTTCTCACTGCTCCCCTCACCTCCCAGGGGGTGACCAAGGGTGATGGGTCAAATGCAGAGAATAATTTCACCACACCTAGTGTGTGTGTGACAATCATTGTTACTTTTTTTTTTCATTGAATATTAAACACAATTCTTAGCAATTTACCTGTCATTCTCCTGATGCTATGCTTCATGGTAAAACATCTATGAATAATTCATTATTGAGATAAGAGCCTTCCTCTAAGACATACGTTGTTTTCTTTTGCCTGCATGCCTGAACGTCAGCTGACTCATATCATCAACATTATGTACTGTCTGTCTGTGCAGTGCAGGACTGACACACCTCGTAATCTGCAAAGTCACAAACTAATCCACTATTACAGTACAACTCGCTTATGTTGACAACATCCCAACAGTTCACAAGACATTGCAACAACGTTAAGAACTTGTTTACTTAGGTCCTGACGTTGAACAACTCAAACATAACGTTGAAACAACATTCTTTTTGACGACGTTTAATCAATGTCGGGTCCTGACGTTGATTTGACCGTTGAAATTTGGTCATTTTTCAACCAATATTCCTAGCACAAATGCAACGCTAAAACAACATGCTTTTTGACAATGTTTATTAAATGTCAGGTTTTGACGTCATTTCCCAACCAACAACGTGGATCCAACTTCGTCATACTTGCCAACCCTCCCGGATTTTCCGGGAGACTCCCGAAATTCAGCGCCTCTCCCGAAAACCTCCCGGGACAAATTTTCTCCCGAAAATCTCCCGAAATTCAGGCGGAGCTGGAGGCCACGCCCCCTCCAGCTCCATGCGGACCTGAGTGACGTGTCGACAGCCTGTTTTCACGTCCGCTTTCCCACAATATAAACAGCGTGCCTGCCCAATCACGTTATAACTGTAGAATGATCAAGGGCGAGTTCTTGGTTTCTTATGTGGGTTTATTGTTAGGCAGTTTCATTAACGTCCTCCCAGCGCGGCAACAACACACAACACCAGCAGTCACGTTTTCGTCTATCGTAAAGCAGTTCGTCTGCCGTAAACAGCAATGTTGTGACACTCTTAAACAGGACAATACTGCCATCTACTGTACATGCATATGTGACAATAACATCTAGGGCTTTTAGAGAATGCACAACTGCGCACACAACAAGGAGACAAAGCAGAATGCATCATCAGAGAGGGTGTTCAGCATGGTTAGAAAAATAGTGACAGAGAATAGAACAAGGATGGACAATTCAACCCTTAACTCAACAATGAGTAGATGAGTGTGATGTGTGTGTATATGTGTAAATAAATGAACACTGAAATTCAAGTATTTCTCTTATTTATTTATACATATATATATATATATATATATATATATATATATATATATATATATATATATATATATATATATATATATATATATATATATATATATACATATATATATATACATATATATATATATAAATATATATATATATATATATATGTATATATATATACATATATATATATATATATATATATATATATATAATAAAATAAATATATATATATATATATAGCTAGAATTCACTGAAAGTCAATATATATATATATATATATATATATATATATATATATATATATATATATATATATATATATATATATATATGAAATACTTGAGTTGGTGAATTCCCCCCCCCCCCCCCCCCCCCCCCCCCCCCCCCCCCCCCACACCTCCCGAAATCGTAGGTCTCAAGGTTGGCAAGTATGAAGCTGTCACAGAACCTGGAGGTTCTGCTTCGGAGGCTGCGGAACCTCTTTCTAGAGTCCAGCAGTGAAAACAGTCCTTGGTGGGGGTGGGAGGAGTCTCTGCAGATTTTCTGAGCCCTGGTCAGGCAGCGGCTTTTTGCGATCTCCTGGATAGGAGGAAGAGGAGTCCTGAGGATCTTTTCCGCCGTCCTCACCACTCTCTGGAGAGACTTCCAGTCTGAGGCACTTCAAGCTCCGGTCCAGACAGAGATGCAGTTGGTCAGCAGGCTCTCTATAGTGCCTCTGTAGAATGTGGTGAGAATGGGGGGAGGGAGCTGGGCTCTTTTCATCCGACGCAAAAAGTGCATGGGCTGCTGAGCTCTTTTTACAAGAGACTGACGGAAACGTGGAAATGTGCGCCGCCACTTGCCAACTTCATGGCTGACATACGCGTATTTCTACAGGCTGTGTGAATGGTCGTTCGGGCTTTGCCAACATTTGCCAACAATTTAAAAAAGATCAAGGCAAGGACGCAAAATTAACTTTTTGATGTAAGTGTCTTTATTAGCTATATTAGCCTACTATCAAAATGACTATGTGTCGCAGGCTGACGCAAACCTTCCTTGACAGAAATGTGTAAATGGAATATTTATTCTACCAATTTTTGTAACATTGGAAAACATTAGTAAAACAAAGGCTTCTCAGAGGGTGAGATAACTCCTGGAAATTACTGGCTCAGAATGGCCAAAGGTATAGATAGATGTGTGTGTCCAAGTTAAAGGAAACTTCAGGTTGTCTTCTTCTAATGGATTTATTGCAATCTTTTCAAACTGGGTAACGTTTGCAAACTATCAGAAACTAGCAGAAATGCAGTCAATATTGCATACAGATAATGTGTCATGAGACATGCAAATATACATTAAAATACACAAAGGACATAAGTAAATGAATTTAAATGAGCTCAAATATACTTACAAACGAGGCATAATGATAGCCTAAATAGCATGTTAGCATCAATTAGCTTGCAGTCATGCACTGACCAAAGCCTGATTAGCACTCCAACAAGTCCATAACATCAACAAAGCTCACCGTTGTGCATTTGGCATAAAACACATCTTTCCGTGGCAGTGTCGGAGAAAGTTGTACATGTAAACAAACTACAGTGAGTTCAAGGACCGCCGAAATTAGTAGGACAAAACGGCCCTCGCTAAATACTCTCATCAGTGAAGCATGTTTAATACAGACAGCGGAATTAAGGAAGGTTTGTGTCATGTTTGTCCTCCTACAGAAACCATGTTAAAACAAAAAAATATATTTTTCCTCCATCTTTTTCCATTTTCACACATTTTTGAAAACCCTCCAGGCAGCCACGAGTTGCCGACTCCCGACTAATCATTGACAAACGTAATGACTAGTTTACTAATTAGATTAATAATCAGTGCTTCCACGATTTCCCGGGATTTATTTTAGTAACATACATTTCTGCTCGATATTAGTTCCCACATGTGACTCTACATCAGCTGGAACAACACTGCTTTTCATGGCCACGGTATGGGCTGAGGGTCACACAGGAAACGGTGCCGTTTAAGGACATTTTCGTGACGTCGTTATCGCGTTAACATTGACAGCCCTAAATCCGATGCAGCGCACTTACCTTAAGACAGTGATTCTTAACCTGGGTTCGATCGAACCCTAGGGGTTCGGTGAGTCGGGCTCAGGGGTTCGGCGGAGGTCGAGACACACCCGACTCATTGTGTAAATAAAAACTTCTCCCTATCGGCGTATTACAGATACGGCAACAGCAGAAGTCACACTGATTTGCAGGTGTGTAATTTGTTATGCACCTGGGGATAGGTTGATTGGCAACACTAAATTGGCTCTAGTGTGTGAATGTAAGTGTGAATGTTGTCTGTCTCTGTGTTGGCCCTGCGATGAGGTGGCGACTTGTCCAGGGTGTACCCCGCCTTCCGCCCATGTGCAGCTGAGATAGGCCCCAGCACCCCCCGCGACCCCAAAAGGGACAAGCGGTAGGAAATGGATGGATGGATGGATAATTTGTTGTGAGTTTATGCACTGTGTTGGTTTTGTTCTTTGAACAAGGTGATGTTCATGCACGGTTCATTTTGTGCACCAGTAAAAAAACATGGTAACACTTTAGTATGGGGAACATATTCACCATTAAGTAGTTGCATATTAACATGCAAATTAGTAACATATTGGCTCTTAACAAGTCATTATTAAGTACTTATTAATACCTTATTCGGCATGGCCTTATTATAACCCTAACCCTCTAACCCTGGCCCTAACCCTCTAACCCTAACCCTAACCAAATAACTCTCTTTGTTACTTAGAATATGTTCCCCTAGTGTCCAAAAAACTCTAAAAATAAGTCTTTGTTACTTAGAATAAGTTCCCCATACTAAAGTGTTACCAAAAACATATAACTTTGTCTTGAATTTGAAAAGAAAAAAACATTTTATTTTTCACTAAAGAAGGTGAATGCGCATATGAAACTGGTGGGGTTTGGTACCTCCAACAAGGTTAAGAACCACTGCCTTAAGACAACAGAGAATTCGATAACTAGACAAACAATTGGAATTGTTATTGCTTGCTTGGATGCGAATAAGTCTTTAACAAAAGCAGCTGAAGGTTGAAATCTGACACTTCTCTCTTGCCACTTAACTTTGCTTCTTCACTCCCCCCTCCTTTCATTCCTCCTCTTTCCTTCCCTCTCTCCCTCCATCTTAATGCCACATCTTCCACTCGCTAAGTGACGGCAACTGTAAAGTCTTTCTTCTGCACAAAGGCACAGCTCTTTGTCCTTCTGTGGACGCATGAATGACGTGTGGAAGAGCAGAAGATAACATCTGCTAATTGCTTAATAGTTCTCAACAAGTCTGAGTCGTCAGACAGAGTTCCCTATTTGGCTTTCAGTTCCCAGTTTACTCTTTATTTTTGCTTTTTTCATACTGGAACCTCACAGCAGTTACCGGAGTAACACAAATGCAACCACTGCAATTGACGGACTTAATGAGTCGGTCAACATAAACGTGTTGTCGACATAAATGGGACCGATTGTATATTTTATTGTAAATTCACTGTATATCAATGACAGCAGGTTATTGTTTTTATACAGTGTGCATACTTGCCAACCTTGAGACCTCCGATTTCTGGAGGTGGGGGCTGGGGGGCGTGGTTGGGGGCGTGGTTAAGAGGGGAGGAGTATATTGACAGCTAGAACTCACCAAGTCAAGCATTCCATACATATATACTGTATATATACTGTATATATATATATGTATATATATATATATATATATATATATATATATATATATATATATATATATATATATATATATATATATATACACAAATAAGAGAATATATATATATATATATATATATATATATATATATATATATACATATACACTGTGTATATATATATATATATATATATATATACATATATATATATATATATATATATATATATATATATATATATATATATATATATATATATATACATATATATATACTGCGATGAGGTGGCGACTTGTCCAGGGTGTACCCCGCCTTCCGCCCGATTGTAACTGAGATAGGCTCCAGCGCTCCCGCAACCCAAAAGGGAATAAGCGTTAGAAAATGGATGGATACATATATATATATATATATATATATATATATATATATATATATATATATATATATATATATATATATATATATATATCCTGGAAATATGCAAACAAAACTGTGTTTAAATAACTGATACTTCAAACTTGCATAAATAAATCTTAAGGAATATAACATAACTTGGCTTCTGAGAGCTTCAAAATGTAATGAATAAAATGCTAAAGTTGTTCATAAACAAGCAATTATTTTAATAATTAGATATGGTAATTTTAAAATAAATTACTATGATCATTTAAAATTCATTATTTCAAACATGTTTATTTTAATGTATAATTCTATGGCTGGATGTAATAAGGAGTCAGAAAAAATACAAATAAAAATACAATTTATTTTGATGTTTTTAGCAAAACATAGTAAACATTTATTTATGTATTTTATTTTTTTAAATTAATAAATATATTTATTTGTAGGTAAGATAAACATAATAATACAATTTATCTCTAGTCTGGATGATTTAGTTCTTGTCACCCTGTTGTCACTCAGGTCCGCATGGAGCTGGAGGGGGCGTGGCCTCCAGTTCCGGCTGAAAATCGGGAAATTTTCGGGAGAATATTTGTCCTGGGAGGTTTTCGGGAGAGGCGCTGAATTTCGGGAGTCTTCCGGAAAATTCGGGTGGGTTGGCAAGTATGACAGTGTGTGATTTTGAAAATGTACCAGCTCAATGAATGTTCATGTTTAATGACTTTGTGTGTCTTCCGTCTAACCATAGCTTTCGGAACGTTTAGTTCATGGAACCTCTGGTTCCTGGTTTTATAGGTTACTGTAGAAGTGTGGTTTGTGTTTCGACCGCATTTCACAGTTCAGAGTAGTTTATACAAATCAGACTGATGACTCATGGAGGAGTGGTTTTGATATATTTCTATACAGACAATATTACTGTAGGCCACAGTTCTTTTGCTAAAAAAGTAAGTAATCGAAATACAAAGCAATAATATACAAAACGATATGATTTAAAAAATTAAGTATACCTTTTCATAAAAAGTCAGGCTTCTGTCCTCAATGTCCAACAGTCAAAAAGTCGTCCTCTCAGTAAATGATGAATTCATGAGTCAGGCAATTTCTTTTGGTCCATTTCAGCTGTAAATAACAATATATAAATAATAAATGTCAGTGTTTATCTCACGCCGACAACACGAACACATCGGCTTTAGCGTTAGCTTCTTAGCATTAGCCTTCTGTTCACTCGGGCTGAGGCTAATAACTACACAAATGGAGTGTCACTTTTACAACATGTAATAAAGTAAATAGTTGATGTTATTTACCTTTGTTCCACTTGTGTACTGCCTCCTTTTTTCCACATGTATCCAATGAAGTCAGAGTAGTAAGCAGCTGGTATCTGGTTATTTTCCCTTTTAACATGTTCTATCTACACTTCTGTTAAAATGTAATAATCTCTTATTCTTCTGTTGTTTGGATACTTTACATTAGTTTTGGATGATACCACAAAATTAGGTATCGATCTGATACCAAGTAGTTACAGGATCATACAATGGTCATAATGTAAGTCCTCATGTGTCCAGGGACATATTTCCTGAGTTTATAAACATAATATAAAATTTGAAAAAAAACGAAAAAAGATTTTGTGATGCTAAACAAATATAGACGTAATCATAGTAGTATCGACTAGATACGCTATTGTACTTGGTATCATTACAGTAGATGTCAGGTGTAGATCCACCAATGGCATTTGTTTACATTTTGACACCGGTGAGCTACGTACGGTGTGTAGTGAAGCATGTACAAACCCCGTTTCCATATGAGTTGGGAAATTGTGTTAGATGTAAATAAAAATGGAATACAATGATTTGCAAATCCTTTTCAACCCATATTCAATTGAATGCACTACAAAGACAACATATTTGATGTTCAAACTCATAAACTTTTTTTTTTTTTTTGCAAATAATAATTAACTTAGAATTTCATGGCTGCAACACGTGCCATAGTTGGGAAAGGGCATGTTCACCACTGTGTTGCATGGCTTTTTCTTTTAACAACACTCAATAAACGATTGGGAACTGAGGAAACTAATTGTTGAAGCTTTGAAAGTGGAATTCTTTCCCATTCTTGTTTTATGTAGAGCTTCAGTCGTTCAACAGTCCGGGGTCTCCGCTGTCGTATTTTACGCTTCATAATGCGCCACACATTTTCGATGGGAGACAGGTCTGGACTGTAGGCAGTCCAGGAAAGTACCCGCACTCTTTTTTTACGAAGCCACGCTGTTGTAACACGTGCTGAATGTGCTGAATAAGCAGGGGCGTCCATGAAAAAGGCGGCGCTTAGATGGCAGCATATGTTGTTTCAAAACCTGTATGTACCTTTCAGCATTAATGGTGCCTTCACAGATGTGTAAGTTACCCATGCCTTGGGCACTAATGCACCCACATACCATCACAGATGCTGGCTTTTGAACTTTGCGTCGATAACAGTCTGGATGGTTCGCTTCCCCTTTGGTCCGGATGACACGATGTCGAATATTTCCAAAAACAATTTGAAATGTGGACTCGTTAGACCACAGAACACTTTTCCACTTTGCATGAGTCCATCTTAGATGATCTCGGGCCCAGAGAAGCCGGCCCCTTATCTGGATGTTGTTGATAAATGGCTTTCGCTTTGCATAGGAGAGTTTTAACTTGCACTTACAGATGTAGCGACCAACTGTATTTAGTGACAGTGGTTTTCTGAAGTGTTCCTGAGCCCATGTGGTGATATCCTTTAGAGATTGATGTCGGTTCTTGATACAGTGCCATCTGAGGGATCGAAGGTCATAAATGATAAATGATAAATGGGTTATACTTGTATAGCGCTTTTCTACCTTCAAGGTACTCAAAGCGCTTTGACAGTATTTCCACATTCACCCATTCACACACACATTCACACACTGATGGTGGGAGCTGCCATGCAAGGCGCTAACCAGCAGCCATCAGGAGCAAGGGGTGAAGTGTCTTGCCCAAGGACACAACGGATGTGACTAGAATGGTAGAAGGTGGGGATTGAACCCCAGTAACCAGCAACCCTCCGATTGCTGGCACGGCCACTCTACCAACTTCACCACGCCGTCCCGTCAAGGTCATTAAATGTTGGTTTCCGGCCATGCCACTTACGTGGAGTGATTTCTCCAGATTCTCTGAACCTTTTGATGATATTATGGACCGTAGATGTTGTAATCCCTAAATTTCTTGCAATTGCACTTTGAGAAACGTTGTTCTGAAACTGTTTGACTATTTGCTCACGCAGTTGTGGACAAAGGGGTGACCCTCGCCCCATCCTTTCTTGTGAAAGACTAAGCATTTTTTGGGAGGCTGTTTTTATACCCAATCATGGCACCCACCTGTTCCCAATTAGCCTGCACACCTGTGGGATGTTCCAAATAAGTGTTTGATGAGCATTCCTCAACTTTATCAGTATTTATTGCCACCTTTCCCAACTTCTTGTCACGTGTTGCTGGCATCAAATTCTAAAGTTAATGATTATTTGCAAAAAAAAAAATGTTTATCAGTTTGGACATCAAATATGTTGTCTTTGTAGCATATTTAACTGAATATGGGTTGAAAATGATTTGCAAATCATTGTACTCCGTTTATATTTACATCTAACACAATTGCCCAACTCATATGGAAACGGGTTTGTATTAAATTAATTCCTCGTCCTGCAGGGATGATACTTGTAAGAAACGTACTTTATTTGTCACCATGGAGGCAAGGATTAGCGATTTAGAAGTAACTAAAACACTGCAGACTGCGGCTGGACGTTAGCCGCTAGCTAGCTAGCCATGTCTTAAAGCATTTCTTCCTGAGGGCGTTTCAGTGTTATAGCTTCACCTTTATCGTTAGTTTTTAAGCCAAAATGCGTCCATTAACCATTTTCTGTCTACACACTGTGTCTGCTTGTAAGTACTCCGTGATTGTGCGCTGCCGAACATGCTCCTCTGCTCGTAAAACCAGCAATGTCATGACGTGACGTCAACGTGACGTCATGCCCGTTACAAAAAAAGGGGGTCAGAGACCGGTACTTTTTAGAAGCGGTATAGTACCGAATATGATTCATTAGTATCGCAGTACTATACTAATACCGGTATACTGTACAACCCTACTCCACAGCGATTCCCTCCTTCTTTCCACCCTGGACTATTGTCTTTTTAGGACTTATATTGACTTAGCAAAACGGACAAAACAAAGAAAAAAACACAGAAAAGGCAGGCATGCTGAAGCGCTGCGTAGTAGTAGCGAGTAGTCTACTGCGCAGCAAGTGGCATGGGGGGCTCGGCTTCCCCAAAAGTGCCGCGCCTTGCTTTGTGCCTGCAGGCGGGACACAACATGAATGACTAAATGAATGAAGCGTTCCTGCACAGAGACATGGTTCGCACACGGGGGCACATAAAGTTTGTAAATCGGAAAGTTTGCAAATAGAGGGGTTCGTAAATTGAGGTTCCACTGTACTTGTATCATTGTAGAGTGTGGAATGTTAATAAAATTGAAATTACTCAAAGTGTAGTGGTAATTGTTTTTTAGCAACACCTAGTGGTCACAATAATTCATGAAGTTAGGTTTGTGGCTCAGAAAGTTGGATGATGCAGCTACGTTTCTTACTGGATACTTTCTAATACGCTTATTAAGGGTGTGGGAAAAAATCGCTTCGAATTCAAATCGCGATTCTCACGTTGTACGATTCAGTATCGATTCTCATTTTTCAAAAATCAATTTTTATTTTTTATTTTTTTATTTTATTTTTTTAAATTAATCAATACCACAAAATAATACAAAGCAATACCATAACAATGCAATCCAATGCCAAAACCAAACCCGACCCAGCAACACTCAGAACAGCAATAAACAGAGCAATTGAGAGGAGACACAAACACGACACAGAACAATCCAAAAGTAGTGAAACAAAAATGAATATTATCAACAACAGCATCAATATTAGTAACAATTTCAACATAGCAGTGATTAAAAATCCCTCATTGACATTATCATTAGACGTTTATAAAAAAAAAAAAAAAAAAAGAAAAAAGAATAGTGTCACAGTGGCTTACACTTGCATCGCATCTCATAAGCTTGACAACACACTGTGTCCAATATTTTCACACAGATAAAATAAGTCATATTTTTGGTTCATTTAATAGTTAAAACAAATTTACATTATTGCAATCAGTTGATAAAACATTGTTCTTTACAATTATAAACGCTTTTTACAAATATCTACTACTCTGCTTGCATGTCAGCAGACTGGGGTAGATCCTGCTGAAATCCTATGTATAGAATGAATAGAGAATCGTTTTGAATCGGAAAAATATCATTTTTGAATCGAGAATCGCGTTGAATCGGAAAAAAATCGATTTATAATCGAATTGTGACCCCCAAGAATGGATATTGAAACGAATCGTGGGACACCCGAAGATTCGCAGCCCTAACGCTTATCCCTTGGAGACTTTGTGTGTGTAAATATTATGCAGCTCTAAATATTTCGGACTATCAGGCATGCTTAAAATCCTTTCATTTTCTCAAAACTCGACGGTGCGCCTTATAACCCGGTGCGTCTAATGTACAGAATACAGTAATTTTGGTTGTGCTTACCGACCTCAAAGCTATTTTATTTGGTACATGGTGTAATGATAAGTGTGACCAATAGAAGGCCGTCACACATAAGAGATACGTGTAGACTGCTATTTGATGGGAGTCACGCATAAGAGATAACCTGACTCTCGCCAGATCCTTGTAGTTCGCTGAGCTCCACACAAGGGTCTGGGCTCGAAGGCACTGCAAACTCCTTCAAGATAGCAAAAAATAATGAACCAATCAGGATCGCCGGGCGGGTTTTTCCTATATGTGACGTAGCGCCAAAGCGACTGTTTGATTCAAACAACAATGGCGGCACGCAGCCCTCGCTGAAAGATGAGCAGAGAACGGTTTTGAAGGCATTTATTGGTGGCAAGGGTGGTTTGGATTTCCCAGCATCGCTCTCATCAGCGTCACGGGTTGATTTCGAGGTGAGTGGTTGAAGTAGCACGTCATTCAAGATAACGGACAAGTGGTTTATCCAATCACATAAATGATAATAAATGATAAATGGGTTGTACTTGTATAGCGCTTTTCTACCTTCAAGGTACTCAAAGCGCTTTGACACTACTTCCACATTTACCCATTCACACACACATTCACACACTGATGGAGGGAGCTGCCATGCAAGGCGCTAACCAGCACCCATCAGGAGCAAGGGTGAAGTGTCTTGCTCAGGACACAACGGACATGACGAGGTTGGTACTAGGTGGGGATTGAACCAGGGACCCTCGGGTCGCGCACGGCCATTCTTCCACTGCGCCACGCCGATTTTTTTTTACAAGGCCCCGCCTTCTGAAATACTTCTCCTGTTGAGAACTCCCAGATCCTTGTGTGGAGCTCAGCGAACTACAAGGATCTGGCGAGAGTCAGGTTACACAAGAGATAAGTGTAGACTGCACTATGACTCAAGCAAACAACACCAAAATCGTATATGTTCCATTGAAAATATAAAACATTACAGATGGTGCTCAACAATTTATCAAAATGTTTTAGTCCGACTTTGGTAAACTATGAACCCGGACCTATTGATGGATTGTCAACATACGAGTATTATTATGGTGTGTGTATAAGGTAAGACATATTATCTGGTGTTTTGTTTCGCAATATTATGCAAAAGCAACTTTTCTTACCTTCTGGTACGTGCTGATGTGTATTTGGGATCTGCATAAGACCTGTACAGTTGCGCGCGTCCGCCTTTGTAGTCCGTGCAGACACCGTAGTCGATAAGCTTCTTCTTTTTCTCTATCTTCTTGTTATGGGACATTCAGCCTCCGCTGTTGCCATTTCTAATATAAAGTAGTGTAAAGTTCTTACTTATATCTGTCAGTAAACTTGCCATGAAAGCGCTAAAACATACCGGTGTAGTGAGTTTATATTATTAGTTATTAGAGAGTTCCGGTCCGACAGTTTTTCACAGGACACATTTCCAGCGTTGTTGTTGCACGAGTGAGCCACGGATGAGGAGATGCTGCTCCGTTATTGATTTTAAGTAAAGTCTGAATGTCGTTAAAACAGTTAGCTTCATCTTTTGACATTTCTTCCCGTCCTTGCACGCTACACCGGTAAGAGAAAGAAAGATGACGGAGAAAAGACGCTGCCAAAGGTGAGCCACGTAAATACGACCACCCACAAAACGGCGCATTCTAAAGCGACTGTCAGAAAGCGGCTTGAAGATGATCTGTAAATCATGATCTATGCAACATTTTGACCAAAGAACCACCATTACATGTTATGTAGACCACAAGGAAAAGTTTTAGATTTAGAAAAGAAAAAAACATTGTATGACCCTTTTAATGCGCCCTATAATCCGGTGCGCCTTTTGTATGAAAATAGACCTGACTAGACCCGCTCATCGGCCTTATAATCAGGTGCGCTCTATGTTCTGTAAAATTTGGTATATGATATTTGTTCATATTGACCAATGTGCTGTTTTAGACTGCAATATTGTTCAATGAAGGACACTTCTTACGAATGTCTAGCTGGCATGCAATTGTGTGCTTAGCTGTTGTTGTTAGCCTATAGCCTACCATGTTTACCTTTTGTAAATGACATGACTAAAATACAATAAAAGACCAACCTTGTGCGTTTATTGGAGGACATTTAGATGTTAACTGGCTGTCCAGCTTTGCACACGTAAACACACTGCAAGACTGCTTGTGTCGGAGATTATATCACACATTTTATATCCCAGCCCATATAATCCCATACTAGTTGTTTTTTTTATGATATCGATATCATAATCAGATCAGGAAACCCCTAAAAGCACAAACATAATGAACAATGGAAGTTAAATAATTATGTTTAGATTAGACAGTTTGATACCCAGAATTCTTCTTCTATGCACGTTCTACAAACTTTATTAATTAGATTATTATTACTTTATGAAACACTATAAGTGAAATGTGCCAAAACAGGAAGAACAGTTAAATGGTCTTCTCCTTGTGTCAACTAAAATACAACTCGTCCCAACACACTTTCTTATCCTTCTTGGAATTTCTCTGTTCTTCTTCTTCCCACCCCAAACAAACTCTGCGTCCTTGTACTTATCTCGCGGGAATGTACAACAAGCTCCAACTCTACAAAAAGCGCGTCATTAATGGAGAAAACACATGAGATGTTTTTCCTCACAATGTAAGGCAAACGGTACGCAAAGGTAAGAAATAGCCATTGCAAAAAAAAAAAAAAAAAGTCAAAGAAAGCTAGTAACAACAGAAAGTGTGTCAACCACTCGTAGTGTAATATTTGATTTGATACATTACATTACTGAAGGTAAAAAAAATGTGTAAAAAAAACAAACATCAAAAAAGGGTTAAGTTAATGACAAAAGTTAATGAAATAAAAATACAAATAATTATTTATACATTGAAAATAAAAAGTAAAGAGATGAAAGATAAATAAATATGTGATATTGTACATATAACCCGATAATTATTTATTGTTAATATTGGACCCAGCTGCTGCTTGCTGATGGGTTAAGTTTGAAAATAATGAAGTGCCTGTTGGTACCGAATAATATGACGTGTATGCAAATGTAAGTGTAGCACATACACCACCAGTGTCATCATTAACTGCTATTATTTATTAAATATTCAACTTAAACCTTATGAAAGAAAGACATTCCTAAACAAGAAACCAATTCATATCGTGGCAAGTTTATCATAGAAAGAATAAACAATTACCCCGCCTTCCGCCCGATTGTAGCTGAGATAGGCTCCAGCGCCCCCCGCGACCCTGAAGGGAATAAGCGGTAGAAAATGGATGGATGGATGGGCTTCATCCACCAACATCATGCATAATTGCAACAATTTTTGATATTAGTAGCCACTATATGGAGTTCGAAAAAAAAGAAAAAGAGATACAATATTGCAGATTAAAACTGCACATTTGTCAATACAAACAAGTATCAAATAATTATAGTTGCATATTACTTACACAAGTGTACAAATGTACCTAATGTTGTGACCGGTTGAATCTATAAAATGTTTATGAAGTAGGGATGTCCGATAATGGCTTTTTGCCGATATCCGATATTCCAATATTGTCCAACTCTTTAGTTACCGATACCAATATCAACCGATACCGATATCAACCGATATATACAGTCGTGGAATTAACACATTATTATGCCTAATTTGGACATTTTCTTGAATAAAAAAGAAAGTAAAACAATATAAAAACAGTTAATTAATGAAAATTAGTAAAATTAACTGTTAAAGGTTAGTACTATTAGTGGACCAGCAGCACGCACAATCATGTGTGCTTACGGACTGTATCCCTTGCAGACTGTATTGATATATATTGATATATAATGTAGGAACCAGAATATTAATAACAGAAAGAAACAACCCTTTTGTGTGAATGAGTGTGAATGGAGTAGGGAGGTTTTTTGGGTTGGTGCACTAATTGTAAGTTTATCTTGTGTTTTTTATGTTGATTTAATAAAATAAAATAAAAAAAATAAAAAAATAAAAACGATTAAAAAAAAAACCGATACCGATAATTTCCGATATTACATTGTAACGCATTTATCGGCCGATAATATCGGCAGGCCGATATTATCGGCAGGCCGATATTATCGGACATCTCTATTATGAAGTTTATTTTTTACTGTGTCTGGAACATAATAGCAATGATGACTTCAAGATATATATTCAAACAGTGTACATTTCCAAAAGAAGTAGTAAGAAGAAGCAGAACTTATTTAAAACCACTCCTTCTCCACATCATAACCATCAGAATAATACAGTATATCCATCCCTCTATCCATTTTCTACCGCTTGTCCTTCTCTGGATTTCGGGGGTGGCTGAAGCCTGTCCCAGCTGCATTTGGACACTCACAGTCACACAGTAGGCTCAATTTAGTGTTGCCAATCAGCCTATCCCCAGGTGCATTTCTTTGGAGCTGGGAGGAAGCCGGAGTACCCGGAGGGAACCCACGCAGTCACGGGGAGAACTTAATACATTATATATATATATATATATATATATATATATATATATATATATATATATATATATATATATATATATATATATATATATATTTATATATATATATATATATATATATATATATATATATATATATATATATATATATATATACTCTATGTATGTACATACTTCTCATTTCAATGTGTTTTCTTTATTTTCATGACTATTTACCTTCACCTGTGAAGTGAAAACCCTTTCAGGTGACTACCTCTTGAAGCTCATTGAGAGAATGCCAAGAGTGTGCAAAACAGTAATCAGAGCAAATGGTGGCTATTTTGAAGAAACTAGAATATAAAACATGTTTTCAGTTATTTCACCTTTTTTTTGTTAAGTCCCGGTACATAACTCCACATGTGTTCATTCATAGTTTTGATGCCTTCAGTGACAATCTACAATGTAAATAGTTATGAAAAGAAAGAAAACACATTGAACGAGAAGGTGTGTCCAAACTTTTGGCCTGTACTGTATATACATGTATTTACATACATATATATACATACATACATATATATACATGCGAACCCTTTGGACAGAGCGTGAATGCACCCCCGCTTCCACAGACAAACCCAACCCAACCCTTCCAAACCTCCGGCCGCACACGCCCAAACGCCCAGTGCCCAGTGTCCAGCACCCCCCACACAGATCCCACCGTCCTCAAGCAACGAGCCAGACGGCAAAACCCACAAGGTGTGAGCGCCATGAGTGGACCAAACAAACGTCTAGTTCTGTTAGAATTGACACTTTAAAGAGCTTCCATCGTGTCGGTCACATCTAAATACCTTGGGACCAAGATCAATATGCATCGATCCTCGCTTCCTTGCCACGCAAGGCTTCAGACAGGTTGCTCCCTGAGAAAAGTGACCTCTGAACCAAGAGTTCAGTGGCCCCGCTGCCCAACCCCCACCAGAGAACAGCGAGACATAGTATGTACAATGACTTCTAGTCTAAATATCCATCCATCCACTTCCGCTTATCCGAGGTCGGGTCGCGGGGCAGCAGCCTAAGCAGGGAAGCCCAGACTTCCCTCTCCCCAGCCACTTCGTCCAGCTCTTCCCGGGGGATCCCGAGGCGTTCCCAGGCCAGCCAGGAGACATAGTCTTCCCAACGTGTCCTGGGTCTTCCCCGTGGCCTCCTACCGGTCGGACGTGCCCTAAACACCTCCCTAGGGAGGCGTTCGGGTGGCATGCTGACCAGATGCCCAAACCACCTCATCTGGCTCCTCTCGATGTGGAGGAGCAGTGGCTTTACTTTGAGCTCCTCTCGGATGACAGAGCTTCTCACCCTATCTCTAAGGGAGAGCCCCGCCACCCGGCGGAGGAAACTCATTTCGGCCACTTGTACCCGTGATCTTGTCCTTTCTGTCATGACCCAAAGCTCATGACCATAGGTGAGGATGGGAACGAAGATCGACCAGTAAAATGAGAGCTTTGCCTTACGGCTCAGCTCCTTCTTCACCACAACGGATCGATACAGCGTTCGCATTACTGAAGACGCCGCACCGATCCGCCTGTCGATCTCACGATCCACTCTTCCCTCACTCGTGAACAAGACTCCGAGGTACTTGAACTCCTCCACTTGGGGCAAGATGTTCTCCCCAACCCGGAGATGGCACTCCACCCTTTTCCGGGCAAGAACCATGGACTCGGACTTGGAGGTGCTGATTCTCATCCCAGTCGCTTCACACTCAGCTGCGAACCGATCCAGTGAGAGCTGAAGATCCTGGCCAGATGAAGCCATCAGGACCACATCATCTGCAAAAAGCAGAGACCTAATCCTGCAGCCACCAAACCGGATCCCCTCAACGCCTTGACTGCGCCTAGAAATTCTGTCCATAAAAGTTATGAACAGAATCGGTGACAAAGGGCAGCCTTGTTTATTTAGTTTATTCATTTATTTAGTTTATTTAGTCTAAATATGTTTTCATTTTATACGGTATAGCAACAGTTGTCGTTGTGTATTTGGGATCTGCATAAGTCCCGAAAATTTGAAATCAAACCGTGGAGGCATTGCAGAGATATTTATAAAGCAATCTTGCCTTCCTTCATACTCAAAAGGAGACGTTTGGAATTTGCCCACTGGTGACGGCAGCAGATTATCCATATTTGGTAGACATGGAGCTACGTAAATAAGACCACAAAACGGGACAACTTTGTGGCAGCCAATCGTCTCCGTGGTCACTGGTAAATTGAAAGTTAAGAAATGTTGTGTTTATCAGTTTGGCCTTATCTGGCAGTAACCTATTTGATAGTATTGCTCCAAAGTCATCCAATAAACATACAATATGTCATTGTTATCTTGCTCTAATTTTGACTGTAGTAATGTCATCCAAACACCCTAAAAGCCACAAGGCAATGGGTGACTGTGTGTGGCTTTCTCTGCTGAGGTCGTTTGCCCACACTGGCGTCTGGCCTGCAGACGCAGGTAACAGGCCTGCACCAAGGCAACAAAAGTAGTACAATTTGTATTACATGATTTTAATCCATTTTCACTAAAAATAATAAATGTACTAGCTCCAAGTATAGCCTACTACAGTGTATTTATTTCAGTGCGTTGTACAAAAATACATCCAAAGTAATTTAACAAGTTGCTTAGGTTATAGATAGAAAAGTGAGCTCTGGGGCAGTGGCTAAGAATAATGAGGAAGTAGGCAAAAATCCCCTTTTATTTTCACTTACAGTACTAGCCCAAGGGTTCTCCCCGGGCCAAATGCGACCTGCCAGCATCTTAATTTTGGCCCTCAAGACGACAGCACTAATTTCATTTTATAGCAAACCTGTCTGTCCAGGTTGTTTTCGTGGTAAATTTGAATACCCATCTTTTGGACAACGTGAGAAACTCCGGTCAGTGACCATGATGTGTACTTTCTTGATATTATAAGCACAGCATTTAGCTATAGGACCCAATCCAAACAACCTTTCCTAGTCATGGTGCAGGAAAACAGTTTTTACCAGCACAAAAAGTCAACACACATGGTCACACCTAACGCAACCTGCTCACTGAACTTTGGGGATATTATAACAAAAATGTCCCATCACCACAAAAAATTTCGAAATTACACCCATTAAAATCCCTTGCAAGGCATGATGGGAAAAATTTAGAGATGTCCGATAATGGCTTTTTTGCCGATATCCGATATTCCGATATTGTCCAACTCCTAAATACCGATACCGATATCAACCGATACCGATATATACAGTCGTGGAATTAACACATTATTATGCATAATTTTGTTGTGATGCCCCGCTGGATGCATTAAACAATTAAACAATTTTCCAAAATAAATCAACTCAGGTTATGGAAAAAAATGCCAACATGGCACTGCCATATTTATTATTGAAGTCACAAAGTGCATTCTTTTTTTTTACATGCCTCAAAACAGCAGCTTGGAATTTGGGACATGCTCTCCCTGAGAGAGCATGAGGAGGTTGAGGTGGGCGGAGTTGGGGGGGGGGCGAGGTTGAGGTGGGGGGGGGGGGTAGGTAGGTGGTAGCAGGGGGGTGTATATTGTAGCGTCCCGTAAGAGTTAGTGCTGCAAGGGGTTCTGGGTATTTGTTCTGTTGTGTTTATGTTGTGTTACGGTGCGGGTGTTCTCCCGAAATGTGTTTGTCATTCTTGTTCGGTGTGGGTTCACAGTGTGGCGCATATTTGTAACAGTGTTAAAGTTGTTTATACGGCCACCCTCAGTGTGACCTGTATGGCTGTTGACCAAGTATGCATGGGTTCACTTGTGTGTGTGAAAAGCCGTAGATATTATGTGATTGGGCCGGCACGCAAAGGCAGTGCCTTTAAGTTTTATTGGCGCTCTGTACTTCTCCCTACTTTCGTGTACACAGCGGCGTTTTAAAAAGTCATGAATTTTACTTTTTGAAACCGATACCGATAATTTCCGATATTACATTTTAAAGCATTTATCGGCCGATAATATCGGCAGTCCGATATTATCGGACATCTCTAAATTTAACCGTACAGCAGCACCATGAGTGAAGCATTTAGACCTGGGGTGTCCAAACTGTAGCCCGTAGCTCATTTTTAAATGGCCTGGTCACAATCCTTAGCATTTCAATATTAGCATGCTAGCTTTTTTTTGGTGCAAATTTTGCAGTTACTTGACGTAGGATACCTACGCCATTGTTAGTATGCAAGCTTCTTTGTTAGCTAATTTAGGAGGTTTACACACAACTCAGTCATATTTGGGTACTTGATGCATGCTAACGTTAAGTTGTTTCATATATATATTTCGATATATATATATACGTTTGTAGATATGTATGTATATATATATACTGTATAAATACATACTGTATTAATTTTGCATGGTCTCCCCGTGACTGCGTGGGTACTCCGGCTTCCTCCCACCTCCAAAGACATGCACCTGGGGATAGGTTGATTGGCAACACTAAATTGGCCCTAGTGTGTGAATGTCTATCTGTGTTGGCCCTGTGATGAGTTGGCCACTTCTCCAGGGTGTACCCCGCCTTCCGCCTGTAGGCTCCAGCCCCCCTGCAACCTCAGGAGGGACAAGCGGTATAAAATGGATGGATGGATTTGAATTTTAAATAGTGTTGAACCCAGGATCAGTTATAAATCAAATCGTCACCATATGAAGCGAAATCAAATCAAATCATGAGTTGTTCACATCCCTGGTACACATTCGGTACTTTTGTAGGTACTGACCGAATTCCGTTGGTACTATCAGGTACCGATTCAGGTCAAATCAAAGGGTGCCATGTTTTGATACCTTTGTTGCACGTGACGTCACATCTGGCTGCAGACAGGTATATTTGTAGCGGACTGTCTCTCAGTAGTGTTGTTATTTTCCATGCCAACAAACCAAGCACGCCTGATAGAAAGTGCTCAAAAGTAAGCCTCCACTTTGGAAATTGCGCTAGCTTGATGCTAATTTGCATTGGATATGTCATTGGCATTAGTGATTTTACATGGCGAGTTCAACACCTTCAAATTTGTTAATGAAAACTACAACTAGGATGCATGTTACAATCAAACAGCTGGTGTGTAAGGAGGACAATACTTTCAGTAGAAACATTTTGTAGGACTCAACAAAAGACAACCCATCAGGCACAAGACATTGATACAACGTTGATTAAACATACATGTCCTTTAAAACTGACTTTGAAACAACTACGCAAAATAGTTGCTCAGAGAGTATGGGGTATCGGACTGTCTGATTGTGGCGGTTCGCTCCCTGTATGATCAGTGTCAGAGCTTGGTCCGCATTGCCGGCAGTAAGTCCGACACGTTTCCAGTGAGGGTTGGACTCCGCCAAGGCTGCCCTTTGTCACCGATTCTGTTCATAACTTTTATGGACAGAATTTCTAGGCGCAATCAAGGCGTTGAGGAGATCTGGTTTGGTGGCTGCAGGATTAGGTCTCTGCTTTTTGCAGATGATGTGGTCCTGATGGCTTCATCTGGCCAAGATCTTCAGCTCTCACTGGATCGGTTCGCAGCTGAGTGTGAAGCGACTGGGATGAGAATCAGCACCTCCAAGTCCGAGTCCATGGCTCTCGCTCGTAAAAGGGTGGAGTGCCATCTCCGGGTTGCGGAGGAGACACTGCCCCAAGTGGAGGAGTTCAAGTACCTCGGAGTCTTGTTCACGAGTGAGGGAAGAGTGGATCGTGAGATCGACAGGCGGATCGGTGCGGCGTCTTCAGTAATGCGGACGCTGTATCGATCCGTTGTGGTGAAGAAGGAGCTGAGCCGGAAAGCAAAGCTCTCAATTTACTGGTCGATCTACGTTCCCATCCTCACCTATGGTCATGAGCTTTGGGTTATGACCAAAAGGACAAGATCACGGGTACAAGCGGCCGAAATGAGTTTCCTCCGCCGGGTGGCGGGGCTCTCCCTTAGAGATAGGGTGAGAAGCTCTGTCATCCGGGGGGAGCTCAAAGTAAAGATGCTGCTCCTCCACATCGAGAGGAGCCAGATGAGGTGGTTCAGGCATCTGGTCAGGATGCCACCCGAACGCCTCCCTAGGGAGGTGTTTAGGGCACGTCCGACCGGTAGGAGGCCACGGGGAAGACCCAGGACACGTTGGGAAGACTATCTCTCCCGGCTGCCCTGGGAACCCCTCGGGATCCCCCGGGAAGAGCTGGACGAAGTGGCTGGGGAGAGGGAAGTCTGGACTTCCCTGCTTAGGCTGCTTCCCCCGCGACCCGACCTCGGATAAGCGAAAGAAGATGGATGGATGGATGGATGGAAACAACATTGGTGTCCAGAGTTGGATTGTTGGGAAATGACCAAAATTCAATGGTCAAATCAATGTCAGAATCCAACATTGATTAAACGTCGTCAAAAAGAACGTTGTTCCAACGTTAGATTTGAGTTGCTCAATGTCAGGACCTAATTCAACAAGTTCTCAACGTTGTTTTAATGGTAAATGGGTTATACTTGTATAGCGCTTTTCTACCTTCAAGGTACTCAAAGCGCTTTGACACTATTTCCACATTCACCCATTCACACACACATTCACACACTAATGGCGGGAGCTGCCACGCAAGGCCCTAACCACAACCCATCAGAAGCAAGGGTGAAGTGTCTTGCTCAAGGACACAACGGACGTGACGAAGTTTATAGAAGGTGGGGATTGAACCAGGAACCCTCAGGTTGCTGGCACAGCCACTCTCAGGTTGCTGGCACAGTCACTCTCCCAACCGTGCCACGCCGTCCCCAATGTCTTAATGTCTTGTGCCTGCTGGGGAGACTGGCATATTCAACGCAAAGAAAATAGACTACTTCCTGACTCCATCAACAGACCTAGGACAAACTGAAAGTAAAGCATACTTCTAAATGATACTTAGAAGTGTACGAAAACAAGATAAAACAACTGAAGCACAGTTATCATTTACAGCTCGCTGTTAAATTTTACATTTAAAAAATACATATTTTATTGTTGTTTTTTTGTGTTTTTTTCCGTCACTACCTCCCCGTGTCGGGAATGGGTAATTTGCGCGCCTGCTGCCTTCCTTGGATGTGGTAGCTGTTTCTCAGGCTCCCTCTCCGGAGCCTGTTCTCCTCTCTGAGCTGCCACCTTAACGTGGTAGAGGAGTTTGCGTGTCCCAATGATCCTAGGAGCTATGTTGTCCGGGGACTTTATGCCCCCTGGTAGGGTCTCCCAAGACAAACTGGTCCTAGGTGAGGGATCAGACAAAGAGCAGCTCAAAGACCTCCATGAAATATAAAAAACAAGGACCCAGATTTCCCTCGCCCGGACGCGGGTCACCGGGGCCCCCCTCTGGAGCCAGGCCCGGAGGTGGGGCACGATGGCGAGCGCCTGGTGGCCGGGCCTGTCCCCATGGGGCCCGGCCGGGCACAGCCCGAAGAGGCAACGTGGGTCCCCCCTCCAATGGGCTCACCACCCATAGCAGGGGTCATAGAGGTCGGGTGCGATGTGAGCTGGGCGGAAGCCGAAGGCAGGGCACTTGGCGGTCCGATCCTCGGCTACAGAAGCTAGCTCTTGGGACGTGGAACGTCACCTCGCTGGGGGGGAAGGAGCCTGAGCTAGTGCGCGAGGTGGAGAAGTTCCGGCTAGATATAGTCAGACTCACTTCGACGCACAGCAAGGGCTCTGGAACCAGTTCTCTCGAGAGGGGCTGGACTCTCTTTCACTCTGGCGTTGCCGGCAGTGAGAGGCGACGGGCTGGGGTGGCAATTCTTGTTTCCCCCCGGCTCAGAGCCTGTACGTTGGAGTTCAACCCGGTGGACGAGAGGGTAGCTTCCCTCCGCCTTCGAGTGGGGGAACGGGTCCTGACTGTGGTTTGCGCTTACGCACCAAACCGCAGCTCAGAGTACCCACTCTTTTTGGATTCACTCGAGGGAGTACTTGAGAGTGCTCCCCCGGGTGATTCCCTCGTTCTACTGGGGGACTTCAATGCTCATGTTGGCAACGACAGTGAAACCTGGAGAGGCGTGATTGGAAAGAATGGCTGCCCAGATCTGAACCCGAGCGGTGTTTTGTTATTGGACTTTTGTGCCCGTCACAGATTGTCCATAACGAACACCATGTTCAAACATAAGGGTGTCCATATGTGCACTTGGCACCAGGACGCCCTAGGCCGCAGTTCCATGATCGACTTTGTAGTTGTGTCATCGGATTTGCGGCCTCATGTTTTGGACACTCGGGTGAAGACAGGGGCGGAGCTTTCTACCGATCACCACCTGGTGGTGAGTTGGCTGCGATGGTGGGGGAGGATGCCGGACAGACCTGGCAGGCCCAAACGCATTGTGAGGGTTTGCTGGGAACGTCTGGCAGAGTCTCCTGTCAGAGAGAGTTTCAATTCCCACCTCCGGAAGAACTTTGAACATGTCACGAGGGAGGTGCTGGACATTGAGTCCGAATGGACCATGTTCCGCGCTTCTATTGTCGAGGCGGCTGATTGGAGCTGTGGCCGCAAGGTAGTTGGTGCTTGTCGTGGCGGTAATCCTAGAACCCGTTGGTGGACACCGGCGGTGAGGGATGCCGTCAAGCTGAAGAAGGAGTCCTATCGGGTTCTTTTGGCTCATAGGACTCCTGAGACAGCGGACAGGTACCGACAGGCCGAGCGGTGTGCGGCTTCAGCGGTCGCAGAGGCAAAAACTCGGACATGGGAGGAGTTCGGGGAAGCCATGGAAAACGACTTCCGGACGGCTTCGAAGCAATTCTGGACCACCATCCGCCGCCTCAGGAAGGGGAAGCAGTACACTATCAACACCGTGTATGGCGAGGATGGTGTTCTGCTGACCTCGACTGCGGATGTTGTGGATCGGTGGAGGGAATACTTCGAAGACCTCCTCAATCCCACCAACACGTCTTCCTATGAGGAAGCAGTGCCTGGGGTGTCTGTGGTGGGCTGTCCTATTTCTGGGGCTGAGGTTGCTGAGGTAGTTAAAAAGCTCCTCGGTGGCAAGGCCCCAGGGGTGGATGAGATCCGCCCGGAGTTCCTTAAGGCTCTGGATGCTGTGGGGCTGTCTTGGTTGACAAGACTCTGCAGCATCGCATGGACATCGGGGGCGGTACCTCTGGATTGGCAGACCGGGGTGGTGGTTCCTCTCTTTAAGAAGGGGAACCGGAGGGTGTGTTCTAACTATCGTGGGATCACACTCCTCAGCCTTCCCGGTAAGGTTTATTCAGGTGTACTGGAGAGGAGGCTACGCCGGATAGTCGAACCTCGGATTCAGGAGGAACAGTGTGGTTTTCGTCCTGGTCGTGGAACTGTGGACCAGCTCTATACTCTCGGCAGGGTCCTTGAGGGTGCATGGGAGTTTGCCCAACCAGTCTACATGTGTTTTGTGGACTTGGAGAAGGCATTCGACCGTGTCCCTCGGGAAGTCCTGTGGGGAGTGCTCAGAGAGTATGGGGTATCGGACTGTCTGATTGTGGCTGTCCGCTCCCTGTATGCTCAGTGCCAGAGCTTGGTTCGCATTGCCGGCAGTAAGTCGGACACGTTTCCAGTGAGGGTTGGACTCCGCCAAGGCTGCCCTTTGTCACCGATTCTGTTCATAACTTTTATGGACAGAATTTCTAGGCGCAGTCAAGGTGTTGAGGGGATCCGGTTTGGTGGCTGCAGGATTAGGTCTCTGCTTTTTGCAGATGATGTGGTCCTGATGGCTTCATCTGGCCAGGATCTTCAGCTCTCACTGGATCGGTTCGCAGCCGAGTGTGAAGCGACTGGGATGAGAATCAGCACCTCCAAGTCCGAGTCCATGGTTCTCGCCCGGAAAAGGGTGGAGTGCCATCTCCGGGTTGGGGAGGAGATCTTGCCCCAAGTGGAGGAGTTCAAGTACCTCGGAGTCTTGTTCACGAGTGAGGGAAGAGTGGATCGTGAGATCGACAGGCGGATCGGTGCGGCGTCTTCAGTAATGCGGACGCTGTATCGATCCGTTGTGGTGAAGAAGGAGCTGAGCCGGAAGGCAAAGCTCTCAATTTACCGGTCGATCTACGTTCCCATCCTCACCTATGGTCATGAGCTTTGGATTATGACCGAAAGGACAAGATCACGGGTACAAGCGGCCGAAATGAGTTTCCTCCGCCGGGTGGCGGGGCTCTCCCTTAGAGATAGGGTGAGAAGCTCTGCCATCCGGGGGGAGCTCAAAGTAAAGCCGCTGCTCCTCCACATCGAGAGGAGCCAGATGAGGTGGTTCGGGCATCTGGTCAGGATGCCACCCGAACGCCTCCCTAGGGAGGTGTTTAGGGCACGTCCGACCGGTAGGAGGCCGCGGGGAAGACCCAGGACACGTTGGGAAGACTATGTCTCCCGGCTGGCCTGGGAACGCCTCGGGGTCCCACAGGAAGAGCTGGACGAAGTGGCTGGGGAGAGGAATGTCTGGGCTTCCCTGCTTAGGCTGCTGCCCCCGCGACCCGACCTCGGATAAGCGGAAGAAGATGGATGGATGGATGGATGGATATTTTATTGTTAACAGAAATGAACATTTGTTATCACATGAACACACACAAAAGTACTGAAAATTGGTTTGTTGAGTATCGGTACCGATTCAAAAGTGAAAATTACCCTTTCTTAACCATGTTACCTGTTTATGTACAAAACTTAAAGCTGTGACGAACAAAACCAGGATGCTCTGCCAGGACTGTCACGGTGAGAGACTTTGGTTAAAGATTAACTGCCAAGTCAATATTTAAACAAGCTTAGAGCAGAAACTCAAACTGGGCCACGACAAGCAAGGTTAACTTTCATTGAATATTGCTCATCTAAACACTTGAAATAGGAGACAAAATTGTTTTACTTCCGGTATTTCAGCCTTTGGGTACTACATTAAGTTGAACGTATAAAACAAGGTATTGAGGACAACAAGAAATAGTATGACGTGAAGAACTAAGGCAGCTTTTGCAACAAGGAAGAATGTATCAGCGGTGTCCAAAGTGCAAGTGGAATTCTTGTAAGAGAAAATGTGAACATTTCTACTGGCACAGATGACAGCGCATGATATAAATGTTATTTTATTGGAGTTTGTAAGTAAACACTGAAGAGTTGTGCTGCCTCGTCTGACGTCATGCCACTTTTTACAGTGTGTTGTTTGAGTGTGGTCATGTGACTGCCAGACTCCGTTTGATTGGTGAAATGGAGTCAAAGGTCACTAGTCCTTACTTGGATTGGTGAAACAGAGTCATGTGACACTGCCTGCTGGAAGAAGTCTCTCCAACAAACCAAATTAATATGTTTTTGCAAGCAGTAATCCATAGTTATAAATAAATATAATGATGATATAAATAAATGTAGGGCTTAGAATAAAACTCAATGTACCAAAGTAAAAGTATAGTGCAGGGGTGTCCAAACTTTTTGGGCTAAAAAAATTTGGTTGAGGGGCGAAAGCCATTTGCATTTAAAGTAATATGTATATATACTTCCTTAAAGTGTTATAATCAATCAGAAATATCAAGCAGCTAAAATGCACCAAGCATGGATAAGTGTGGAAAGTGTTTTGCATTTTTCCCATCATGCTTTGTAATGGATGCAACTTAGATTTTTTCATGGCAAAAGGATGTTTTATAATAATGTCCACAAAGTTCAGTGATTAGGTTATGTTATGTGTGACCATGTCTGCTGACATTTTGTGTTGGTTGGATTTTTTTTTTGTTTTTTTTTGCCCCATGACTAGGGAAGGGTGTTTGCATTGGGTCATATTACTAAATGCTGTGCATTCCTTCATTCAAAATATAATTAGAGGCCATTGACCTGTAATACCCACATTATCCATTAGAGGGTGACATAATGACAGCATATAAATTATCAGACTATAAAAAGGAATGTAGACTCCCTGTGGGTAAGATTATTTTCTAAACCTAGAACATATCGCGAGCCAAATTGAAGACGTCGATGAGCCACATTTGGCCCGTGGGCCGTAGTTTGGACACCCCTGGTACAGTGTCTTTTTGTCAAAAAAAATATTCAAGTAGAAGTAAAAAGTATGTTGCATTAAAATACTCTGAGAAGTGAAATTTATCCAAAAAGTTACGTAGTTAAAGGTAGCGGCGTAATTGTAACGCATTACATCATAAAGTAAGCGGATAACAAAGAATAGAATATGTGTAAAATATTTTTTATGAGGTTTTCACGGATAAAGTGAAACTTTTGTGAAAGTGTACTCATGTGGAAAGAAACTTCATGACATTTACTGTATATTCAAGCTCAAAGTATTGACTGAATTAAAAAGGGAACTGCACCTTTTTTTTTTTAAATTTTGCTTATCGTTCACAATCATTAATCATCACAATCATTAATCATCACATTAATCATTAATCATTAATGATTAATGATTACATTAATATTAATTAATGTAATTGATGATGATTAATGATTAATGATTACATTAATGATTAAGTAGTAATTATTATTACTAATTATTAATGATTACATTAATGATTAATAATTAATGATTACATTAATACATACAATACATACATCACATTAATCATTAATCATCACATTAATCATTAATCATCACAATCATTAATCATCACAATCATTAATCATCACATGACGACAGAGGAATTTCTTTTAACGCATTCTAAATATTAAATAAATGCGATCAAAAGTCTGCTTATAATGGAGCCTATGTGAGCCGCTCTATTCTGCCTGTAAAGCCCTTAAAAAACATCCGAAGACCTCCATTAGGGTTTTATATACATGATGTAAGTATGTATGTAATGTAGTCACGGGCACATTTATAATAACACGCAATATTTACGTATTTTGATCATTTTAAGCATACGTTGTGCATTAATTTAAAAAGTGCATCATAACATTTGCTTTTTTTTTCAACATCACTGATTATTACTCACTGCAGACTTCATGAGAGCCTGATTGGTTGGTGTTCGTATGATGAGTCACAATTGGCTACGGTTAGGGTGAAACTTTCCAGACTGGCCAATCAGAGGCAAGATAAGGCGGGTCATTGAAACCAGTAAGCAAAATCAGAACAGACGCACATGATGACGAGGGAGTCGGAGACAGAGGGACGCTTCAAGCTGACGACTCAAAAAAAAAAGAAACATTGAAAATGGCAGAGGGATTCTCTCCCACGGATTAGATTGTTCCTTTAGTGATGAAGACGACATGCAGGAAACCCACAATAATGCGTGGTTTTAGCTAAATGTATGCATTCAGAGAAAACAATGCCCAAAACTTTAGTTTTTAGTTGTTTACTCAGTAAAGCAAAATCACAACTTCATCGAAGACGTCCAATGAAAATTTAGGAACACACATTAAGGTGAGTTGAGTTCATGAAAAGTTGTACTGCACATAACCATTATCAACTCTTCCCAAACAACACACCAGTCATTGTTTGTTTTTTTGTCAAGATATAGATATATGCTGTTTTTTTTACTGTTGGTAGAGAAAATTAATAACATTATAGGGATGGGCCAAAGAAAAGGCAAACTAAAATAAATATATAGAGTGTTAATAGTAATGGACCCTTATTGGGTCCATTTGTACACTCTCAGTTGATTGAGACATTGATATTATATTATATTATATTACATTGACATTATTATACATGTGGGGACATAGATATAAATGCCATTAAATGGAGCTTTGATGTAGCAAGCTACTTTTGCCGTGTAGCGAGTAGTGT
The DNA here is from genome assembly GCF_033978685.3 of Nerophis lumbriciformis. Taxonomy (NCBI): domain Eukaryota; kingdom Metazoa; phylum Chordata; class Actinopteri; order Syngnathiformes; family Syngnathidae; genus Nerophis; species Nerophis lumbriciformis. The sequence continues at coordinate 53,029,281 of NC_084549.2, read as the reverse complement.
AGCTTCTTCAAATTCTACAGGGATCGCTTCCCCTGTATCTTATTACATTTAATCGAGACTAACTTGTAGTATCTAACAGTGACGTGCGGTGAGGTTCATGGCTGGTGAGGCACTGACTTCATCACAGTCAGATTTACAATATGAACCCTAAAGAGTATCTTATTCACCATTTGATTGGCAGCAGTTAACGGGTTATGTTTAAAAGCTCATACCAGCATTCTTCCCTGCTTGGCACTCAGCATCAAGGGTTGGAATTGGGGGTTAAATCACCAAAAATGATTCCCGGGCGCGGCACCGCTGCTGCCCACTGATCCCCTCACCTCCCAGGGGGTGAGCAAGGGGATGGGTCAAATGCAGAGGACAAATTTCACCACACCTAGTGTGTGTGTGACAATCATTGGTACTTTAACTTAACTTTAACTTTACACATACAAACTGTAGCGCACAAAAAAAGCACATTTAATAAAAAAACCTTTATTATGGTTTTACCTTTACTTATAAATGAAGTCCATGCGCAGCTCCTTTTGAACAAAAGCATCGATAGCTTGTTTATAGAAGTCTTCCTTATCTTTCTTCAGTTTTAAAAGTCTCTCTGTCTCGATGGAGATCTTCCTTTAAGTATTACCTCCTGCTTCGATTGAAAGTCCAGTTTAGAAAAGTGTTTTATTTTAGATATGTAATCCTTCATGTTAAAAGTTCAGGCAAGAGGAAAAAATAAACGATTGCTGCTAACTGTTGCTGCTTGTTGTCACTTCTTCTGCAGCCGAGTAGTCGCATGAATGATCTCTGGGATCACTATCGCCCTCTACCACCAGGAGGCGGGATTACTGCGAGCCTCACCCAGTGCATCTTTTGCAGCCGTTTTATGATTGCTCAGCACAAGAAATACGTTACACACATACAGTAGTTGACAAAATACACTGTACATTATATACCTCAGCTAACTAAGCTATGGAAATGTATAATATAATTCATATAGCAATACGGTCTCCCTGCACAGCAGGTTAGCAGTTAGCTGAGTCATTGCGCAATCCATGGTGAGGTTCAACTCAGTGAGGTGCCTCAACTGGCTGCTGACTCACCGCAAGTCTCTTCTCAGTATTTGAACGGCAAATGTAAAAATTCAGCAATTTTGAATAAAAATATACTAAAACTGGTGAAGTTAAATGGAAAATAACTTTATAGTATAATCACTGGATACATAAAACAATTTAATTTTTTTTTTCTTTTTACTTTTTTTTTCTTTCCATGATGGCACGTGAGGCCCCTCCTCACCTGCCTCCCCTGACTGCATGTCACTGGTATCTAAGTAGCATCACTGCATGTATGCACAATCAACGTTGTATCAATGTGGATACATTTTTAAAATGCAAAACAAGCATGGTAGCAAAACCACAGGCAGGAAGAGACTCAAAGCCATTCTAACCGCCAAGATAGCTTGAATGTGAAGTAGAGAAACAAGTAAACAAGTCAGGACACAGACACACTAAAAAAGTTGTAAGGTTTATGCCACAATTGAACTGTATTAACATTGTTATTGTTCAATACAGCTATGAGTACAAACGTGTGCGTTGAATGTTAAAAGCAGTCGTGTGCGGTGACTTAAAGCTTTTCGAGCAGGAAGTAGTCCATTAAAGGAAGAGAAAGACAACACTGGTGATGTTCTTCTCCCGCCGCTGATGGACGTGTGGAGGAGTGTTATTTATCGCCATGTCTACAGACGACTACTTCCTGTTAAAAGCCTATTATCAGGCTGCTCATTATCAGACTGCTCAGAAGCTTTTAGTTCCCATAAACTATCTTTCATGCCTGCAAAGACTTCCAGTCTTCCCAGCTTCTTATGACCGATTCAACAGCCACTGAAGTGAAAACTTGCAGATGAAAAGTGTGATGAAGTAGTTGGAGCTTGACAAGCCTGGACATGATTGCTTTTCTGGAATGTGTGTTTTTTTTTTGTTTTTTGTTTTTTACCCCACGGTAGGAGGGGAGGAGCAACTATATGGAGGGTCAAATGGGGAAAAAAGTTATAAATAATAATAATAATAATAATAATAATAATAATAATAATACAAGTTTTCTTGCACACAAGAAATTTGTGCAAACTTCAAACATTCCTCACATTCTTCCTGAATAGTCGTTGTCCTGGGAAGATGGCGGCCTGAAGGCCTGTCACTCATTGAACTGGGACAAAAGCTGCAGACCACACCCTGCACCTTAATCTTTGTGTTTGTCTGCCATTGTGAAGGCATGCTTCTGCTCTGCAATTAAAACCATTGACATGCGTAAACAAAGGGGGAGGGGTCGAGGGGGCGTAATCCCAAATAAAAACAAAGACAGCCGTGGAGAAGAATCAAGTGTTGCATTCCTTTTCTTTCGAAGTATTAACTTGAAAGCAAGCCAAGGAAGACCAAACAAAAGCATTGAAATGTCAAGTAAAAAAAAAAAGTATCAGTATCAGCAATTATTGCAGTGTGTTTACTTGGTATCAGATCGATACGGATATTTGCAGTATCGCCCACGCCCTTATAGCCTGCAGGACTTACACAGCTGGCTTCCAAACAAGCGGGCGTTGTCTTCTCCAAAGCAAATAATGTCAACACACGCGCACAAACACGCACACACGCACGCACACACACACACACACACACACACACACACACACACACACACACACACACACACACACACACACACACACACACACACACACACATACATATTGCACCAACACAGACAATCTATTTGTAGCGGCGATGTGATCACAAGCCCATGTACAATTTCGACATGATTGACTGGCGAGGTGTTTCCTCATTTCCTTGCTCCTGGGAGTTTATTGGAAATCCTAAATCATGCATCTCACCTGGATAGTAGAAGGATGAGGACATATTCCGACAAGTTGTTACACTTTGACAGCCAGTTAGGGTCCGGAAATGGCAAGAAGGACACAAAAAGAAGCCCCCTTTTCTTTGCGAGGATTATGTGTCATTCTTCATCTAAACAAGAATACAGGAACACCCCAGCATTTGGCATCCTAATGACAGCAGACATTGTACTGTAAGTGATGTTTTAAAAAGTCTGCAGTGAGTAATAATCAGTGATGGAGAAAGAAAAAAGCGAATGTTGTGATGCGTTTTTAAAATTAATGCGCCGCGTATGCTTAAAATGAACAACATACATAAAAATACATACATTAAACATAAGTTTATTATTGCAATTTACAAGACAACTTGTCTTTTAGTAGTAAGTAAACAAACAAAGACTCCTAATTAGTTTGCTGACGTATGCAGTAACATATTGTGTCATTCACCATTCTATTATTTTGTCAACATTATGAGGGACAAACTGTAAAAATTGATTATTAATCTACTTGTTCATTTACTGTTAATATCTTCTTACTTTCTCTTTCAACATGTTCTATCTACACTTCTGTTAAAATGTAATAATCAGTGTGTGAATGTGTGTGTGAATGGGTGAATGTGGAAATAGTGTCAAAGCGCTTTGGTTACCTTGAAGGTAGAAAAGCGCTATACAAGTATAAGCCATTTAAATATTTTAAATGTACTCGTTACTACATTACATGTATACCTACATGTACCGGTATATAAAACCTTAATGGAGGTGTTTGGATGTTTTTTAAGGGCTTCATTGTAAGCAGATCTAATTTAATTTAATTAAGAATGCAAAAAAATTTTAAAATAACTTTAATCGTCATGCCTCTCACAATGATTGTGAAAGATAGGCAAAATTCCCCCAAAAAGTGCAGTTCCCTTTTAAAGGCACCATAAGTTAATAATAAATAGGTTATAATACGCTTCATAACTACCATTGTGTTCTCTTCGACTAATTTCATTTGATCACACCTTTTCTAACATTCCACATTACAAAATAAAAAAATGATGTCTGATTCATGCTGATATTTTGTCTGATTATTATCGGTATTAGCAAATACTCAAGGCTCCAATATCGGTATCGTATTGGAAGTAATTATAGTAATAAAAGTTAAACGTCAGTAGCATTCTACTTACGTACTGTATCAATTATTACACATGAATACAAACATTTAATACAACTTCATGTGCCATGTTGGCCCTAAACACTGAATGTTATCAATAAAAGTACTTTAAGATGTATTTTAACAGAGAGAAAGAATGTAAAAAAACGACAAATAAAGTTTATAAAATAGAATTAGATTAGTAGTATTAGTATTTGATTCCAGAACAAAGGGTGGTTTTAGTATTTGGTGTAGAAATCCTTGTTCTTGTATTTTGTACATTTCCAATCTATTGATGCTCCTCTAGTACATTCCAGTCTTGTGCAGGTCTACAGTCTTGTTACTGAGGTCAGCCCTTTGGTCTTGCCCCAGGTGGTGTAAAGCAGTGGTCCCCAACCTTTTTGTAACCGCGGACCGGTCAACGCTTGAAATTTGTATTGTTGTATTTTTTTATATTTTTTTTGTCATAAAAAAATACAATTATGTGTGCTTACAGACTGTATCCCTGCAGACTGTATTGATCTATATTGATATATAATGTAGGAACCAGGAATATTAATAACAAAAAGAAACAACCTTTTTGTAATTGTATCTTGTGTTTTTTATGTTGATTTAATAAAAAAAAAAAAAAAAAAAAAAAAAAATAATATATATATATATATATATATATATATATATATATATATATATATATATATATACATTTAAAAAAAAATTATACCGGTATATATATATATATATATATATATATATATATATATATATATATATCCATCCATCCATTTTCTACCGCTTATTCCCTTTGGGGTCGCGGGGGGCGCTGGAGCCTATCTCAGCTACAATCGGGCGGAAGGCGGGGTACACCCTGGACAAGTCGCCACCTCATATATATATATATATATATATATATATAATTTTTTTTTATTTTATTTTTTTTATTTCTTGTGCGGCCCGGTACCAATCGATCCACGGACCGGTACCGGACATGTGTCAAGACTAGAACTATGGCGTCGTTTGTTTTCCCATAGTGCAAAATAATTGGACGGGACATGGCGAGAAGTTAAACACATGATTTAATAATATATTATAAAAAGTATAAACAAAAGGCGCGCACAAGGCGGGGAACAAACTTGGCTAATAAAACAAAACTAGCACAAAGGCAGAACTATGGAAAAAAAGGAACAAACAAAAGGCGCTCACAGCGGAGGTACAAAACAGTGGCTTGAATAAACAAAACAAACTTACGTGGCAAGAAAAGAGCAGCATGAACTATGACCTGGACAGAGTAATCAGTGCGTCAAGAATGCAGAGCATGAATGTGATGTCGCCAGGCCGACCAACAGAAAATGACAGGCTTAATAGTCATGTGGTGATTGAAAACAGGTGCGTGAGTTCAAATGAATCAGGTGCGTGAGTCGTGAGGACAGATGAACTGATTGGTAGTCATGGAAAAAAAACAGGGAGTGAAAAAACAGAGACTGACAGAGTGCAAAAACCAAACAGAACATAGCCAAACTAAACATGATCACCAAGACATGACAATTTTTTTTATAAATCACAAGTTGAGATTAGAAATACTTTCTTAAAGGTACAGGACTCATTTGTGTGAATATGGACAAAAACACTGTGTGGGTCACAATGCTTTTTGCTTAGTATGGGATCAAATACTAATATACTTCTTGTACAGTAGTACCTTAGCACTGTCTTTATACTAACTTGCTTTTTCCCTTTTGTTGGCTATCACAACGTACTTGGTACTTTGTACCAGAGAGTGAGTAGTACTTTGTCATTGTTGTGAAATGAAAGTAATACAAGATGAGATTCTATCCTGTAAACGACGCTAGTAGGTTCTGACTTGCCCCTAGACACGCCTGAATCATCAAAATCTCCAATATTGCAACAGTATTGCAATACAGAATATTTCACAACATAACCACAATTGTTCCTGCCTTTGTTTGTTTTTTGTTTACAATAATATCGTTTATTCTTACTGTGTAAGTGTCGATAATATCAAATGATTCACTGTTGCAGACAGCACGGTGGAAAACAGGGGTTAGTGCATGTGCCTTACAATACGAAGGTCCTGAGTTCAATCCCGGGCTTGGGATCTTTCTGTGTGGAGTTTGCATGTTCTTCCCGTGACTGCGTGGGTTCCCTCCGGGTACTCCGGCTTCCTCCCACCTCCAAAGACATGCACCTGGGGAAAGGTTGATTGGCAACACTAAAATTGGCCCTAGTGTGTGAATGTGAGTGTGAATGTTGTCTGTCTATTTGTGTCGCCACCTCGTCACCCTGTGATGAGGTGGCGACTTGTCCAGGGTGTACCTCGCCTTCCGCTCGAATGCAGCTGAGATAAGCTCCAGCACCCCCCGCGACCCCAAAAGGGACAAGCGGTAGAAAATGGATGGATTCACTGTTGCCCCTCTGCATGCAAATACTGTTTGACAATAACTCCATCTGCTGGACAACAGTGAAAACAACAGTTACAGAACTAACAGCAGTTCACAAACTTTTTTTTTTTTTTTTTACAAAGGACCACCTCAGAAAAAATAATGACGAACATTAAAGTACAGTAGCGTAGTAGCCCTAAGTATTCACAAAAAATAATGCAGTTGTTTTATTTAACAAGTATAGGTAACATTACACACAGTTTGAACAGTAACACTCTGAAGAAATCCTGTACTTTAATCAAGTGATTCTATGGCGTACCACTAGTTAGATGAAGCCCGCGCACCACTTACTGAAGTAGCTTTCACAAGAATCTATGTGCCAATATTGATTGGCCTCAGCCAGTGGTGTGAATTTCATCTTTTTAAGGGAGCTGGTTCTTTTGGCTAACTTGAAAAAAAAAGAGCAGTCTGTTTCGGCTCTTCTGTTATGGCTCTTCAGATTTGTTGTTGCTTAAATTGATTTGATACCAAAACTTAAATTAATTTCTAATGTAAAAATAATACAACACTTTTAAATATGTATAAACATATCAAATGTTAATTTATTTATATCTCAACATAGAATATAATGCTACAAAAAATAACCATTAAATCATAGGCCCCGATCCCGTGGGTGCTTCGGGTCCCGGGCACCCACGGACAATGCCGAGCACCCGCGTAGAATTGATGGCAACTTTCAACTTTTAAAATACTTTTTGAAAAATCCATCTTGTTGTTGTTGATTTAGAGGCGAGCTTGGTCCGGTTTACTCAATTTAGAAGTCACTAATCTTATAACCTATAATTAACAAAGCCTAGCCAAGATTACATTGCGCCCGATAATGATCTTATAACATACATTTTGACTATACACACTGCACACAAGCCATACATGTCACACTAAAGGTGGCAGTGTAAACAATGCCAACACTGTCATAAACATGTGCCATACAGTGAAACCACACTAAACAACAACGACAAACACATTTTGGAAGAATATTTGCAGCGCAACACAACATAAACACTACAGAACAAATTCCCAGAATTCTCTGAAGCACTGAAGCAACTCTTCCGGGACGCTACAATATAAACAAATGGCATTGGTGGATCTACACCAAACATCCACTGTAATGATTTCACGTACAATAGCGTATCTAGTCGACACTACTATGATTACATCGATATTTATTAACATCACAAAATCTTCTTTCGTTTTTTTTAAATGTATATTATGTTTATAAACTCAGGAAATATGTCCCTGGACACTTGAGGACTTTGAATATGACCAATGTATGATCCTGTAACTACTTGGTATCGGATTGATACCCAAATTTGTGGTAACATCCAAAATGTAAAGTATCAAACAACAGAAGAATAAGTGATTATTACATTTTAACAGAAGTGTAGATAGAACATGTTGAAACAGAAAACAACCAGATATTAACAGTAAATGAACAAGTAGATTAATAATTAATTTTCTACCACTTGTCCTTAATAATTTTGACAAAATAATAGGTAGTTAAATGACACAATATGTTACTGCATATGTCAGCAGCTAAATTAGGAGCCTTTGTTTGTTTACTTACTACTAAAAGACAAGTTATCTTGTTTGTTCACTATTTTATTTAAAGACAAAATTGCAACAATAATAAACATATATTTAATGTACCGTAAGATTTTTTTGTTAAAATAAAGCCAATAATTAAATTTTTTGTGGTCCCCTTTATTTAAAAAAGTACCGAAAAGTATCGAAATACTTTTGGTACCAGTACCAAAATATTGGTATCGGGACAACACTAATACACACACACCGAGCACCCACTGGCAGAAATGTGGATCGACGCCTATGCATTATATACAAAAACCAAAAAAGGCCCAGTGTGTGTATATTTTTCAATGACACAACATCTACAAAACATTACACAACATGTATTATGTATTAGAAATGTGCAAAAGCCAGAGAAAAAGCAGCATCAAGGTAACATATTTTGCTAGTCTTTAGCAAAGATTGAAACACAAAAGTGTCTCAGCTTTTCTTTCCTGCAGCTCAGTTTTTTTTTGCTCGTGTCTCCTGCTTTCCTGAAGAAAAGTGAAAATGCTGCGTTCCATAGGTCCTATAGTCAGAATTTTCAACTAGTACTACTAAGCCGAAAAGTGAGGTCGGCGTGGTTTGCCGGTATAAATGTGGAACTTGGAGCCATGCTATGCTGACATAAATGGTGCGCTTACCCGACTCAAATTGAAAAGAACGTCCCCTGCCAGCGGCACCAAACGAACAACTGTCCAACGAGTGAGTCACTATCAATGATTGGCAAGCTACTTGGAAAATGTAGTAAACTAAGCTACAAGTTACTCTCGATTAAATGTAGCTAAGCTACAGGGGAAGCTATCCCCGGAGAATTCTAACAAGCTACACTACAAGCTACACAGCAAAAGTAGCTTGCTACATCAAAGCTACATTCAAGGGCATTTCTATCTATGGGCCCACATGTATAATATCAATGTTAATGTAACTGAGAGTGTACAAATGGACTCAATAAGGGTCCGTTACTATCAACTATCTGTCGTTTAGCTGGGGACACCCTACAACAGGGCCACACACTGAAAAATCAAAGCACACGGGGGCCATTTTGATATTTTCTTCATTTTCAAAACCAATACAATATACAGTTTTTTTTAAACCTTTGGGGCTCGCTCAAGTTAGGTCCTAGGGACCCAGAAGGGTTTCAGTCTTAAAAAAAGGTTAAAAATAAGTCACCCAATTTTTTGGGGCAAAAATACAAAATATATAATATTTTCCCCAAAAAGATTTTCAAAGTGGACTATTTGATGTGAAGTAATTTGATCCCTAAATAGGTCAATAATTCATAGCAAAATTGATTTGAATTTATTATTATTATTATTATTTAATTTTTTTTAGCAAAGACAGGTGTTTTTTAATTCCACTAAAATTTTTGGAGCTCCAAAAGTGCCCCACTCATAAAATGGTCATGCTTTTTCTTAATTTTTAAATTTTGTTTTACATTCAACACTTAAATATCTATATCAGCTTCAGATAATATATAGTGTAATTAGTTTAGTATATTTATGATAACAATCAATATAATAATTAGTATTAGTATATAATTTGTATGTATTTTTAAAAATAATTTTTATATTTTTCGTGTTTTTTTTGTTTGTTGTATTTGTGTCCTTTTTGTCCTTAAATCAGTCAATAATTCATAGCAACATTGATTTTGGCTCATTATTATTTTTTGAAAAATTATTTTTTTTAAATTGTGTTTTTAGAGTCAACAAAATGCAACTTTTTTTCTTGTTGCATTTCACCTATTTGCTCTTTTATTCCACGTTTTAATGTTTAAAAAAAAAAGTTTTAGTATTTTTAGAATGATGTGCCGCGGGCCGGTAAAACACGAGCTGCGGGCCGCAAATGGCCTCCGGGCCACACTTTGGACACCCCTGCCTTACAAGTACCTCTAGGGGTCCCCACACTCCACTGCATGTATTTATTTAGTTTGCCTTTTCTTTGGCCCACCCCTGTAATATTATTAATTTTCTCTACCTACAGTAAAAAAACAGCATCTATCTATATCTTGACAAAAAAACCCAATGCAATTATGTTGCGTTTTGTTTGTGTTCTTCGGTGTTTAGTGTTTTAGTTCCTGTCCTGTGCTTTTTAATGACGGCTCTTCCGGTTTTGTTGGTGTTTTCCTGTGGCTGCTTCACTTCTTTCCCGGAGCATTTCCCCTCACCTGTTCTCAGTTTGCAATCAAGACTATTTAAGTTGATCCTTTTTCTACCTTAATTGTCAGGACATTGTTGATGATGTTGTTATCGTTTTCACTGGACTACAGAGGATCCTTTTTGATGCTAAGCCTAATACGTTCTACTTTGTGGACGCCGTCTGCTCCTCATTTCTCATGAATTTTTTGCTGGGTTTCAGCAGTTTTGTTTTGTTTTGTTTTCTTAATACTCTGTCTGGGCAGAGCACTTCTCGTTGCTCTCGCTTTTTGTTCGTTTATCAATAAATACCCCTTTTTACCTCACGCTCCTACCTTGTTCATCTGCATCTTCAAAATCACAACAACCTCCGGCGTCTCCCATGATGCTTGACAGTTGTGTGTTGTTTGGGAACAAATGGCAAAGGTTATATGCAGTAAAACTTCATGAACACAACTCACCTTAACGTGTGTTCCTAAATTTGTGTTGGATGTCTTCGATGAAGAGAGCAGTTAGGATTTGGGTTTACAGCTTAAACAACTAAAAACTAAAGTGTGGGGCATTGTTGTCTCTAAACGCATACACTTTCTAAATATGGCCAAGCCATACTTCCCAACCTTGAGACCTCCAAATTCGGGAGATTTTGGCGGGGTCGGGGTGAGCGTCGTTAAGGGGGAGGAGTATATTTATAGCTAGAATTCACTTAAATTTAAGTACTTTATATATATATATATATATATATATATATATATATATATATATATATATATATATATATATATATATATAAATAAATAAAATAAATACTTGACTCTCAGTGAATTCTAGCTATATATATATATATATATATATGTATTTTATTATATATATACATATAAATAAAATAATACTTGAATTTCAGTGTTCATATATTTACACATATACACACACATAACACTCCTCTCTACTCATTGTTGTATTTGTAAGTGCAATGCTTTGCAGCCAGTAGCACAGCCTTTGAAGGAGCGTAGGTATGGGCAGTGTAATATTCTGGGTTGGAGTCAATAACCAGGCGAGGTGATGAAGTTACGTCTCTTTACTTCATACTTCAGAACCGACTCCCACACTTGCCGTCAGGGTGCGCAATACAACTTAAACCGTTGGCCAACCAAAAAGTAACCACAGAACCCTATACAGTATAGTGTTCTTTGGTTACTTTTTGGTTGGCCAAGCGGACGTGACGACAGGCTGTCTCACTCAGGTCCGCACAGACCTGGAGGGGGCGTGCCTGTTGTCCGGCTGGAAATCGGGAGAAATTCGGGAGAATGGTTGTCCCGGGAGATTTTCGGGAGAGGCACTGAAATTCGGGAGTCTCCCGGAAAATTTGGGAGGGTTGGCAGGTATGGGCCAAGGACACGCATTGTTGTGGGTTTCCTGCACGTCATCTTAACTTTCAACTTAGCTTACTACATTTTCCAAGTAGCTTGCCCATCAATGATAATGAGGTAGAAGTTAGTTTAGTACTTTACAGTTGGTACAAAATGTGTCTGCTAGACTTTTGACAAGAACAAGAAAGTTTGATCATAATACGCCTATACTGGTTCACCTGCACTGGCTTCCTGTGCACTTAAGATGTGACTTTATGGTTTTACTACATACGTATAAAATACTAAACAGTCTAACGCCATCTTATCTTGCTGATTGTATTATACCATATGTCCCGGCCAGAAATCTGCGTTAAAAACACTCCGGTTTATTAGTGATTCCCAGAGCCCAAAAAAAGTTTGCGGGCTATAAAGCGTTTCCTATTCGGGCTCCAGTACTCTGGAATGCCCTCCCGGTAACAGTTAGAGATGCTACCTCAGTAAAAGCATTTAAGCCCCATCTTAAAACTCATTTGTATACTCTGGCCTATAAATAATCCCGCTCTTAGACCAGTTGATCTGCCGTCTCTTTTCTGCTCTGCCACCCTCTCCTGCGTGGCGCGGTTATTAGGCGACCATAGATGAGACGCTAGCTGTTCAAAGTCTGGACCCAGGGTGGACCACTCATCTATGCATCAGTTGAGGACGTCTCTGCGCTGCTGACCTGTCTCCACTCAAGATGATTCCCTGCTGGCCCCACTATGGACTGGACTCTCACGCTGTCAGGTTCAAACACTGACGACATCTATTAAACAAGACAAGAAGAAAGGAATTAAACAGAGACAGAATTAAATTTGGCTCAATTGAGGAGAAATGGGGGCAGCACGGTGGAAGAGGGGTTAGTGCGTCTGCCTCACAATACGAAGGTGCTGAGTAGTCTGGGGTTCAATCCCAGGCTCGGGATCTTTCTGTGTGGAGTTTGCATGTTCTCCCCGTGACTGCGTGGGTTCCCTCCGGGTACTCCGGCTTCCTCCCACCTCCAAAAACATGCACCTGGGGATAGGTTGATTGGCAACACTAAATTGGCCCTAGTGTGTGAATGTGAGTGTGAATGTTGTCTGTCTATCTGTGTTGGCCCTGCGATGAGGTGGCGACTTGTCCAGGGTGTACCCCGCCTCCGCCCGATTGTAGCTGAGATAGGCTCCAGCGCCCCCCGCGACCCCGAAGGGAATACGCGGTAGAGAATGGATGGATGGATGGATGAGGAGAAACGTCTGGGCTGTACTCTTGTACAGTGTCTCACCACGCTCTGACGAAAGAGTGTACGCCTCCTCTTTTATTTGGACTTTCCCTGATTACATGGCAACAGCTGTTTCTAAGGGAGGGGGGTTGTAAACAACCGTCGCCTTTGTTACAAACAGTTCTAAGAAAAGGTCTTAAAACAGTTCAAAGAAAAGGTGTCTGGAGGGGAGTCAGGTCCTGCTTCCTCTTCGCTTTGTAGATCTCGGGTCAAGACAAAATCTTCCTGTGGATTACAATACATCAAAGAAACCCACATCCTCATGTCGCTCCCCATCCTACATAGTGGAGTTTCACAAGCCTTTTGTTTGGTAAGATCAAAGACAACGTTTGTCCTCTCACAGGGCGAGCTGAACTCAATGTAACACAAAGTTTTGTGATAACTTAGATACAACTATTCTGACACACACTATTATGCTAGATACACTATGGACTGGACTCTCACACTATTATGCTAGATCCACTCGACGTCCATTGCACCGGTCGCCCGGGAGGCAGGGGGTGGTCCCCACATCTGCGGTCCCCTCCAAAGCGCTTTGACACTATTTCCACATTCACCCATTCACACACACATTCACACACTGATGGCGGGAGCTGCCATGAAAGGCAGCTAACAACGACCCATCAGGAGCAAGGGTGACATGTCTTGCTCGAGGACACAACGGACGTGACGAGGTTGGTAGAAGGTGGGGATTAAACCAGGAACCCTCAGGTTCTGTAGTTGTATTTGTAGCGCTAGTTTGCCTCTTGTATGTTTCCCCCATTTAGTAATACTATGTTTTGTACCTTTTTCATGATGTAATGTGTTGTATCGTGTGTTGAATTGGTGTTCTGTCATTTCCCCTTCTTTGTAAAACTCGTAGGAAGTCATTGTTTCCTATTGCTGATGCAACAAGCCGAAATGCCTCTGAACAATCTCTTGTTGGCTCACGATCACCACATTGGAGTTGGAAGTGAGATTGCAGGATGACAACCACTTGAGACAAGAATTGAGGACTTCATCGAAAGCTTGAATACAGCATCAAGGATGACTGATGGGAAAAATGCGCCTCCGCCTTCAAGTGTGGCAACCGAAGGGAAGAGTCATTCTTGGGGCGCCTTGACGAGGCAACAAGAAACCACCATTGTGACAAGATGACGTCTTGAGTACATGTTGCGAAACTTCCACCATGGACGTGATGTGGAGAGAGAGTGCTGACCCTGCTGACAACATTTTATACGCATGCGCAGATGCAAGGGGTGCCTGAATTACAGTCACTAATGTCAACTTATTCAAACAAACCGAAGAGCCGTCCAAAATGTCACATGTGGCACAAGACATTGATACAACGTTGATTATGCATACAGTCAGGGGCGCCGAAAAGGGGGGGGGGGGGGGGGGTAAAGGAGACGGATTCTAGGGGCCCATGATGGAGGGGGGCCCAGAGAGGCACTGTGTTGGGGGCCCTGTAAAGATTCTTTTCATGGGGCCCAAAATCCCTAGCGGCGCCCCTGCATATAGTACAGGCCAAAAGTTTGGATACACCTTCTCCTCATTCAATGCGTTTTCTTTATTTTCATGACTATTTACATTGTAGAGTGCCACTGAAGGCATCAAAACTATGAATGAACACATGTGGAGTTATGTACTTAACAAAAAAAGGTGAAATAACTGAAAACATGTTTTGTATTCTAGTTTCTTCAAAATAGCCACCCTTTGCTCTGATTACTTTTTCGCACACTCTTGGCATTCTCTCGATGAGCAACGGGCACACCTGTGAAGTAAAAAACATTTCAGGTGGCTACTTCTTGACATAGTTAAAACTATTTTTTATCATAGTACCGTATTTTTCGAACTATAAGGCGGACTTAAAATATTTTAATTTTCTCAAAAATCAACAGTGACCCAGTGCGCCTAATGTATGGATTAATTCTGGTTGTGCTTATAACTTCAAAGGCCTACTGAAACCCACTACTACCGACCACGCAGTCTGATAGTTTATATATCAATGATGAAATCTTTACATTGCAACACATGCCAATACGGCCGAGTTAACTTATAAAGTGCAATTTTAAATTTCCCGGGAAACTTCCGGTTGAAAACGTCTAGGTATGATGACGTTTGCGCGTGACGTCAAGGGTTGAAGCGGAAGTATTCGGACCATTGTATCCCAATACAAACAGCTCTGTTTTCATCGCAAAATTCCTCAGTGTTCTGGACATCTGTGTTGGTGAATCTTTTGCAATTTGTTCAATTAACAATGGAGACTGCAAAGAAGAAACCTGTAGGTGGGATCGGTGCATTAGCGGCGGCTGCAGCAACACAACCAGGAGGACTTTGAGTTGGCTAGCAGACGCGTTACCGTGACTACAGCTTTGGCTGTCCTCACCTGTCTGGGTTGACTTCCTCTGTCTCCGGGCCGCCGACCGCATGGATGATCGGGTGAAGTCATTTGTCGCGCCGTCGATCGCTGGAACGCAGGTGAGCTCCGGTGTTGATGAGCAGATGAGAGCTGGCGTAGGTGGAGAGCTAATGTTTTAGCATAGCTCTGTCGAGGTCCCGTAGCTAAGTTAGCTTCAATGGCGGCACAGCATTAACCGTGTGGTTACAGGTCCAGAGTTTGGTAGTATTGTTGATCTTCCTTCTAGTCAGGGGCTTATTTCTTTTGTTTCTATCTCCATTTAAGCATGATGCTATCACGTTAGCTCCGAAGCTAAAGTGCTTTGCCGATGTATTGTCGTGGAGATAAAAGTCACTGTGAATGTCCATTTCGCGTTCTCGACTCTCATTTTCAAGAGGATATAGTATCCGAGGTGGTTTAAAATACAAATCCGTGATCCACAATAGAAAAAGGAGAGAGTGTGGAATCCAATGAGCTCTTGTACCTAAGTTACGGTCAGCGCGAAAAAAGATGCGTCTCACTTTCCTCATCCACAAATCTTTCATCCTGGCTCAAATTAATGGGGTAATCGTCGCTTTCTCAGTCCGAATCGCTCTCGCTGCTGGTGTAAACAATGGGGGAATGTGAGGAGCCCTTCAACCTGCGACGTCACGCTACTTCCGGTACAGGCAAGGCTTTTTTTTATCAGCGACCAAAAGTTGCGAACTTTATCGTCGATGTTCTCTACTAAACCCTTTCAGCAAAAATATGACAATATCGCGAAATGATCAAGTATGACACATAGAATGGATCTGCTATCCCCGATTAAATAAAAAAAAATCATTTCAGTAGGCCTTTAAAGCTATTTTATTTGGTACATGGTGTAATGATATGTGAGACCAGTAGATGGCAGTCACACAATAGATAGTTGAGAATTGCAAGTTGACACCACCCATCCATTTTCTACGGGTTGTCCCTCTCGAGGTCACGGGGGTGGCTGGAGCCTATCCCAGCTGCATTTGGGCGGAAGGCGGGATACACCCTGGACAAGTCGTGACATCACCGCAGGGCCAACACAGATAGACAGACAACATTCACACTCTAGGGCCAATTTAGTAAGGCTTAGTAAATCTCTTTGATGGTGTGCCGAGTCTGGACAGTTCTCCATGAGTAGCAGTCACAATGCTTAGATAATGTCAACAATTAGTTATGTTAGTTTATAAGAGCCTGACAGAGTCAATTTTGGTAGTATGAAATCAAAATTAGATAACATCAGAGGAACTCCTGCGACTTGTAAATGGGACAAAACAAACATGTTTAATTGACCCACTTCCTGGGGAAACTTATCAAGGAGCTGTTTGTAATATTAAGACCATCAGTGCTAAATATTAACTTATCACTCTAGCATTCAAAAAAGCAGCTGTTCAATCTCTGCTCAAAAGACCTGACCTTGATCGGGACCTCATGGTAAACTACCACCTTTCCTTTATTTCAAAAATCCTCAAAATATTTGTTGCACAGCAGCTAAATGAACACTTAGCGTCTACAATCTCTGTGAACTCTTTCAGTCCGGTTTGACTAATGATCTATTGCTAACTATGGATGCTGATGCGTCATCCATGTTGCTGCTACTTGATCTTAGCGATGCTTTCGATACCGCCGATCATAACATTCTACAAAAGTATTAGAACGTATCGAAACACATATTGGTATGTCAGACTTAGCCTCGTCTTGGTTTAACTCCAACTTACTGACAGGATGCAGTGCGTCTCCCATAACAATGTGACCTTGGAGTATGTTAAGGTAACGTGTAGAGTTCCCCAGGGTTCGGTTCTTGGCCCTGCACTCTTCAGACATCATACGCAAATACGGTGTTAGCTTTCACTGTTATGCTGATGACACCCAACTCTATATGCCCCTAAAGCTGACCAACACGCCAGATTGTAGTCACCTGCAAGTGTGTCTAAATTAAATTAAACAATTGATGTCCAGTAACTTTTTGCATCTTAACGCTAAGAATGTTGTGTTTTTAGTGTTTTCCTGCCTTCTCCTCTTGTCTGCACCTGTGCTTTTAGTGATTTGTCCTCGGCGAGGGGCGGACCTTGATGCACACCTGCAGCTTGGCCTTGCCGGTTATTGTCTCCTGCACCTCCCACGTGCATGTGCCTGCTTCACTTCATCGTATGTTACCTCTCCTTATTCCTGTAATCCCTCACCTCTTTGTGTTTGCTTCCTAGCCCCCCTGAGGTAAAGAGGATTTTGTGTTGGACTTTTTTGCTGTGTTCAGTGCGCCCTGGCTTTTTTCCCTGCCGACCAGTGTGGAACCTGTTTTTGTTTGTTTATTCATGGTGTGCACTTTTGCCCCATCGCCTTTTGTTACACTTGTTGGATTTATTAAATATTCCCCTTTTTATAATTCAACCTTGCCTCTCGTCTCTGCATCCTGGGATCACCTTGATCAGGTCCTAACAAAGAAAACGGAAATGCTGATTATCGGTCTTTATAGACACCGGCACCTATTTAATAATACCACCTTAACATTTGACAAGAAAACAATTACACACAGCGACTCGGTAAAGAATCTGGCTATTATCTTCGACCCAACTCTCTCATTTGAGTCACACATTAAGAGTGTTACTAAAACAGCCTTCTTTCATCTCTGTAATATCGCTAAAATTCGTCCCATTTTATCCGTCACTGACGCTGAGATCATTATTCTTTCGTTTGTTACGTCTCGTCTCGACTACGGTATTGTATTATTTTCGGGTCTCCCTATGTCTAGCATTAAAAGATTACAGTTTGTACAAAATGCGGCTGCCAGACTTTTGACAAGAAAGTTTGATCATATTACACCTATACTGGCTCACCTGCACTGGCTTCCTGTGCACTTAAGATGCGACTTTAAGGCTTTACTACTTACGTATAAAATACTAAAGGGTCCATCTCCATCCTATCTTGCTAAATGTATGACCCAAGTAAAAAAAATCTGTGTTCAAAGATCTCCGGCTTATTAGTGATTCCCAGAGCCAAAAAAAAGGCTGCAGGTATTAGACCGTTTTCTATTTGGGCTCCAGTATTTTGAAATGCCCTACCTGTAACAGTAGATGCTACCGCGATAGAAGCATTTAGACTTAGACAAACTTTATAAGTCCAATCTTAAAACTCATTTGTATACTCTAGCCTTTAAATAGACTCCTTTATCTACTTTCTCTCTTTTCTGCTCTTCCCCCCTCTCCTGCATGGAGAGCTTATCAGGTGACCACGGATCAGCCTCCACAGAGAAGGCGCTAGCTGTTCAAAGTCGGAACCCAGGGTGGACCACTCATCTTTGCATCAGTTGGTGACGTCTCTGTGCTGCTGACTTGTCTCC
The DNA here is from genome assembly GCF_033978685.3 of Nerophis lumbriciformis. Taxonomy (NCBI): domain Eukaryota; kingdom Metazoa; phylum Chordata; class Actinopteri; order Syngnathiformes; family Syngnathidae; genus Nerophis; species Nerophis lumbriciformis. The sequence goes on along the minus strand of NC_084549.2, from coordinate 53,010,770 downwards.
ATTCAAGATGATCTGAAGATCTGAGCTGGTCTCCCAATGGACTGGACTTTCACATGAAGTCAGGACCCGGGGTGGATCACTACTTATGCATCAGGTGGAGATGTTTCTGCGGCCCAAGCCGAGGATGTCGTTGTGGCTTGTGCAGCCCAGTGAGCCAATTGTGATTGAGGGCTATACTGTATAAGTAAACTTTGATTGATTGATTGATTAATGACGTTCAATCTTGCTGGCTGCAAAACAAGTTTACATTTGGATTCTAATAAAGTAACCCAACCTAAACACAGCAGACATTTTCGAATGTTGACCACTTTTATTAAAAACGTAAACACACATTAATTACATCCTTCAGAGTACAAGCATTACATTAAATGTGCAAAAATAAATGACATAAACAGTCCGTGGTCAAAAGTTTACATACACTTGTAAAGAACATATTGTCATGGCTGTCTTGAGTTTCCAATCATTTCTACAACTCTTATTTTTTTGTGATAGAGTGATTAGAGCACATACACATTGTTGGTCACAAAAAACATTCATGAAGTTTGGTTCTTTTATGAATTTGTTATGGGTCTACTGAAATAGTGACCAAATCTGCTGGGTCAAAAGTATACATACAGCAATGTTAATATTTGGTTACATGTCCCTTGGCAAGTTTCACTGCAATAAGGCGCTTTTGGTAGCCATCCACAAGCTTCTGGTTCAATTTTTGACCACTCCTCTTGACAAAATTGGTGCAGTTCAGCTAAATTTGTTGGTTTTCTGACATGGACTTGTTTCTTCAGCATTTTCCACACATTTAAGTCAGGACTTTGGGAAGGCCATTCTTAAACCTTAATTCTAGCCTGATTTAGCCATTCCTTTACCACTTTTGACGTGCGTTTGGGGTCATTGTCCTGTTGGAACACCCAACTGCGCCCAAGACCCAACCTCCATGCTGATGATTTTAGGTTGTCCTGAAGAATTTGGAGGTAATCCTCCTTTTTCATTGTCCCATTTTCTGTCCATTGGCACCATAACAGGCCCAGAGCATAATATCAACTTTATTTATAAAGCACATTTAAAAATTTACCACAGGGGTAGCCAAAGTGCTGTACAATGAGCAGGTTAAAAGATAAAACGAGTACCGAGCAAACACAACACAACACAAACAGAACACGATAAAAAATAAATAATTAAAATAGAATTAATAAAAACATAAAAACATAAAAACAGGATCACAGCAGGTGTATTATGGGGCGCCATTGCAGGATGGATATCACTCAGTGTTAAAAGCCATGGAATAAAAGTATGTTTTTAAGAGAGATTTAAAAACAGGAAGAGAGGAGGCTTGTCTAACACTCAGGGGTAGGTCGTTTCAGAGCTTGGGAGCAGCAACGGCGAAAGCTCTGTCACCTCTAAGCTTCAGCCTTGTGTCAGGGACCGTCAACAGCAGCTGATCGGCTGATCTTAAGGATCGGGTGGGGCAGTAAGGCTGAAGGAGGTCGGAGAGATAGGTTGGCGCGAGGTTGTTTAGACATTTAAAAACAAATAAAAAGAGTTTAAAATGTATTCGGTAACGCACAGGGAGCCAGTGAAGGGACGCTAAAATAGGGGTGATGTGCTCACGTCTGCGGGTCTGTGTTAGCAGACGAGCAGCAGAGTTCTGCACGAGCTGCAGGCGGGCGAGGGAGGCCTGGCTAATGCCTACATACAGGGCATTACAGTAATCAAGACGAGTCGAGATAAAAGCGTGGATTAATTTCTCAAGATCATGTCTTGATAGAAGCGGTTTCACTTTCGCTATTTGGCGTAATTGATAAAAGCTTTTTTGAACGACGCTGCTGATTTGTTTTTCGAATTTAAAATCTGAGTCAAACTTTACCCCCAGGTTTGTGACAGAGTCGCTGAGATACGGGGTCAGAGTGCCGAGGTCAACGTTGGGGGAGGGAGAGCGACTTGGACCGAACAACATAACTTCTGTTTTGTCTTCATTTAGGCTCGGGAAGTTAGCTGAAAGCCAGACTTTGATGTCGTGCAGGCAGTCAATAAGACGTTGAACCGTGTTATTTTGTGCCATGGGAAAATAAATCTGGCAATCATCGGCATAAAAATGAAATGCAATACTGTACTTCCTAAAAATAGAACCAAGGGGGAGAAGGTAAAGCGCAAATAAAGTTGGGGCAAGGATTGAGCCCTGGGGGACCCCATGTGGTAAAGGAGCTGTGGACGACATAAAACTGTCTACTTTTACACAAAAACTCCTGTCGGTTAAGTACGACCGGAACCAGTTGAGGGCGGCGCCCTTAATGCCCACACAGTTCTCAAGACGAGTGATTAAGGTGGCGTGGTCGACGGTGTCGAACGCAGCAGACAGATCTAAAAGCACCAGGACAACATATTTACCAGAATCAGTGGACAGGAGGATATCGTTAAAAACTTTTAGAAGCGCTGACTCTGTGCTGTGGAGGGCTTTAAAACCGGACTGGAACAGCTCAGTGATACCATTATCCTCTAAGAAGGGCAACAACTGACTGTAGACAACCTTCTCTAATATTTTAGAAATGTATGGAAGATTAGAGATAGGTCTGAAGTTAGAGAGGAGAGAGGGGTCGAGGCTGGGTTTTTTAAGCAGAGGTCGTACCGCTGCATGTTTAAACTCTACTGGAACTATTCCAGAAGAGAGGCTACTATTGATAATGTTAAGGACACTTGATCCAATAGTAGCAAGTACCTCCTTAAACAGGCGAGGTGGGAGGGCATCTGCAGGAGAACCAGAGGGCTTCATATGACTAACTGTGTCACTTAAAAAAGAAAAGGACACCGGCTCAAACTGATGGAAAACAGAAGAGAAATGCAGGGGAACAGAAGGGTCATATGAAGGCTGAGATAGACTGGCTCTAGTTGACACATTTTGTCAGTGAAAAAATGGAGACAATTTTCACAGAATTCAAAAGGAGCATCAAAACCAGCAGATTTGGGAGCATTAATGACAGTGTTAATAGTTTTAAACAGAACTCTGGGGTTGTTACAGTTAGAAGATATAATCTGAGATAGATATATATTCATTTCTGCTTTTACAGTCATCTGAAAGGAAAACAGGCTTTCTTTAAAAATGGCAAAGGACACATGCAGCCTGTCTTTTTTCCATTTTCTCTCTGCTCTTCTACATACGCGCCTGGCAGCCCGAGTGACGTCATTCAACCAGGCTTTCTTTAAAAATGGCAAAGGACACATGCAGCCTGTCTTTTTTCCATTTTCTCTCTGCTCTTCTACATACGCGCCTGGCAGCCCGAGTGACGTCATTCAACCAGGGCTGAGGCGTTGCTTTAGCGCGGCGGCATTTGAAAGGCGCGAACGTGTCCAGTGTTTGTAAACAAATAGAGTTGAACCCAGAAACCAACTCTTCAGTATTCAGACACACAGATGCTGCAGAATTATCATCACAAAGAGTCGAAAAAATAGAGGAGAACCGAGCAGGAGATGAAGAATTAAACATGCGAGAGCGTTGGGGCGGTGCGCACAATTTAACTGGACACTGCATGGGAATATCAAACAAGATCGGCATGTGATCAGAGAACACAGCGTCGCAAATGTCCAAATTAAAAACACACAAACCATACGAGAGCACTAAATCGAGTGTATGCCCGCGTTCATGTGTAGAACCACACACAGACTGTACAAAGTTAAATGAGTCGATTATATTCAGGAAGCTCCTGGAAAGCGGCTCATCTGGACAGCAGGTGTGAATATTAAAATCACCCACAATAAGGACACGATCATATTTGGGCAGGATTTCAGCCAGAAATTCAGAAAAGTCAGTTATAAAGTCTTTGTGGTACTTGGGTGGTCGATAGATGACGGCACACAGGACGACATCAGAAAGACCCAGTTCAAACATGCACAGTTCGAAGCTTGAAAAGGAGGATTGTAGGCGGATCTGACGGCATTTAAAGTCATTTTTAAAAACGACTGCTAATCCTCCTTCTTTTTGACCGGACGGCCGTGGGGAATTAAAGTAGGAACACTCCGGAGGCAGAAGTTCATTAAGAGGGGCGGACTCACCGGCTCTCAGCCATGTCTCCGTCACACAGAGGAAGTCCAGTCCGCGGGAAGTGAAGAAATCCTTCCGGATAAAAGTTTTGTTTGTCAAAGATCTTGCGTTCACAAGACCGAACCTGGCGGGGGCCAGCACGTCCAAGGCCGCAATTAATCCGGGTGGGGCCCGACACACAGCCCGCAGGTGGCGGTGATCCACCCCGCGCCTCCGGGGGCGGGGACAGCAGGAGCGACGACGGCAAGCTTCTTCCTCCAAACCAACGATAGGACCCAGCCAGGAGCCGATAGGATCGAGCGAGCGTGGGTGCAGGAGGAGACCGGATACCGCACCATTCCTCCTTCGGGGAGCCACGGGAAGCCGGGCCAGGAGTGCCCTAACTTTCACCAGCTGGCTGCCACGTTTACTGCGGCGCCGGAGACGCTTCCGCCGGGGGAGAGGAGCCAGGGGGCAGGAAAGGAAGGCAGGAATCCGGCCAGGTGAAAAAGCTGACTGGGACGTCGAAAAACCAACGTCGAAGTTGATCATATCAGTGGGAGAGGGGCAAAGATCCAACAGTGTTTGGCGGTCATACACAAGCAGTGAGCTGACAGAGACGAAAATAGACGCAAAAAACACAAAAACGAACAGAGCTGACAGCGAGAGACGGCAGGCCAAAGCACATACTGGCGCCATCTTGCATCCTGTAATACTACTACCACCATGCTTGACGGCCTCACCTTTTCTCCTCTAAACATATTACTGAGTACTGTGGCCAAACAGCTCAATTTTTGTTTCATCTGACATCAAATGGACAAATGTAAGACCTTCTGGAGGAAAGTTCTGTGGTCAGATGAAACAAAAATTGAGCTGTTTGGCCACACTACCCAGTAATATGTTTGGAAGACAAAAGGTGAGGACTTTAATCCCAGGAACATCAAGCATGGCGGTGTGGTTTTAAAATAGCCTTCCCAAAGTCCTGACTTAAACGTGTGGACAATGCTGAAGAAACAAATCCATGTCAGAAAACCAACAAATTTAGCTGAACTGCAGCAATTTTGTCAAGAGGAGTGGTCAAAAATTCAACCAGAAGCGCCTTATTGCAGTGAAACTTGCCAAGGGACATGTAACCAAATAGTAACAATGCTGTATGTATACTTTTGACCCAGCAGATTTGGTCACATTTTCAGTAGACCCATAACAAATTCATAAAAGAAGCATACTTCATGAATGCTTTTTGTGACAAACAAGTATGTGCTCCAATCACTCTATCACAAAAAAATAAGAGTTGTCGAAATTATTGGAAAGTCAAGACAGCTATGACAATATGTTCTTTACAAGTGTATGTAAACTTTTGACCACGACTTTATGTCTGGTGGCTGAGGTAACCGGTTGTGGATTTCCTCATGAGTCGGCACTTGGTCTTCATTGTTCCTGGTCCTGTTTCTCCATCCTGACAAGATGTCTGAGAACAGATATCATCATTATTATTATTATTATTATTATTATATTAGCAATTCGTACAGAACGCTGCTGCTAGGCTCTGGTCAAGATGTCATAAATTCAGTCATATTACCCCCATCCGGCTTAAAACACATTTGTTTAAGTGTTCATTCCTGTAATATTCAATTTCCTTTGTCATATTATTTTTATTATTTCATTTTGCAGTTTGCACTCCTCTCTGAGCTGCCACCTTAACGTGGTAGAGGAGTTTGCGTGTCCCAATGATCCTAGGAGCTATGTTGTCCGGGGGATTCTATGCCCCCTGGTAGGGTCTCCCAAGGCAAACTGGTCCTAGGTGAGGGATCAGACAAAGAGCAGCTTGAAGACCTCTATGAAGAACACAAACAAGGAACCCAGATTTCCCTCGCCCAGACGCGGGTCACCGGGGCCCCCCTCTGGAGCCAGGCCCGGAGGTGGGGCACGATGGCGAGCGCCTGGTGGCCGGGCCTGTCCCCATGGGGCCCGGCCGGGCACAACCCAAAGAGGCAACGTGTGTCCCCCCTCCAATGGGCTCACCACCCATAGCAGGGGCCATAGAGGTCGGGTGCAGTGTGAGCTGGGCGGAAGCCGAAGGCAGGGCACTTGGCGGTCCGATCCTCGGCTACATAAGCTAGCTCTTGGGACGTGGAACGTCACCTCGCTGGGGGGGAAGGAGCCTGAGCTAGTGCGTGAGGTGGAAAAGTTCCGGCTAGATATAGTCGGACTCACTTCGACGCACAGCAAGGGCTCTGGAACCAGTTCTCTTGAGAGGGGCTGGACTCTCTTCCACTCTGGCGTTGCCGGCAGTGAGAGGCGACGGGCTGGGGTGGCAATTCTTGTTGGCCCCCGGCTCAAAGCCTGCACGTTGGAGTTCAACCCGGTGGACGAGAGGGTAGCCTCCCTCCGCCTTCGGGTGGGGGGACGGGTCCTGACTGTTGTTTGCGCTTACGCGCCAAACGGCTGCTCAGAGTACCCACCCTTTTTGGATTCACTCGAGGGAGTACTGGAGAGTGCTCCGGGGGTGGATGAGACCCGCCCGGAGTTCCTTAAGGCTCTGGATGTTGTGGGGCTGTCTTGGTTGACAAGACTCTGCAACATCGCGTGGACATCGGGGGCAGTACCTCTGGATTGGCAGACCGGGGTGGTGGTTCCTCTCTTTAAGAAGGGGAACCGGAGGGTGTGTTCCAACTATCGTGGGATCACACTCCTCAGCCTTCCCGGTAAGGTCTATTCGGGTGTACTGGAGAGGAGGCTACGTCGGATAGTCGAACCTCGGATTCAGGAGGAACAGTGTGGTTTTCGTCCTGGTCGTGGAACTGTGGACCAGCTCTATACTCTCGGCAGGGTCCTTGAGGGTGCATGGGAGTTTTCCCAACCAGTCTACATGGGCTTTGTGGACTTGGAGAAGGCATTCGACTGTGTACCCCGGGAAGTCCTGTGGGGAGTGCTCAGAGAGTATGGGGTAACAGACTGTCTTATTGTGGCGGTTCGCTCCCTGTATAATCCTGGCTTCATCTGGCCAGGATCTTCAGCTCTCACTGGATCGGTTCGCAGCCGAGTGTGAAGCGACTGGGATGGGAATCAGCACCTCCAAGTCAGAGTCCATGGTCCTCGCCCGGAAAAGGGTGGAGTGCCATCTCCGGGTTGGGGAGGGGATCTTGCCCCAAGTGGAGGAGTTCAAGTACCTCGGAGTCTTGTTCACGAGTGAGGGAAGAGTGGATCGTGAGATCGACAGGCGGTTCGGTGCGGCGTCTTCAGTAATGCGGACGCTGTATCGATCCGTTGTGGTGAAGAAGGAGCTGAGCCGGAAGGCAAATCTCTCGATTTACCGGTCGATCTACGTTCCCATCCTCAGCTATGGTCATGAGCTTTGGGTCATGACCGAAAGGACAAGATCACGGGTACAAGCGGCCGAAATGAGTTTCCTTCGCCGGGTGGCGGGGCTCTCCCTTAGAGATAGGGTGAGAAGCTCTGTCATCCGGGCGGGGCTCAAAGTAAAGCCGCTGCTCCTCCACATCGAGAGGAGCCAGATGAGGTGGTTCGGGCATCTGGTCAGGATGCCACCCGAACGCCTCCCTAGGGAGGTGTTTCGGGCACCGGTAGGAGGCCACGGGAAAGACCCAGGACACGTTGGGAAGACTATGTCTCCCGGCTGGCCTGGGAACGCCTCGGGATCCCCCGGGAGGAGCTGGACGAAGTGGCTGGGGAGAGGGAAGTCTGGGCTTCCCTGCTCAGGCTGCTGCCCCCGCGACCCGACCTCGGATAAGCGGAAGAAGATGGATGGATGGATGGCATTTTGCAGTGTTTCTGCTGTTGCATCATGTTGTATGTTTGTTGACATTGTAAGTGAAGCACTTTGTGAGATCTCTCTGTGAGAAGTGCTGTATAAATACATTTTACTTACTTACTTATACTAGTACGTTTCTCCATCATGACACAAGATAACAGGACAGATATCATTATTTTTATTAGTAGTAGTAAAAGTAGGTTTCTACATCATGCCCAAGGACAGATATCATCATTATTACTATAGTTGTATGTTTCTCTATCATTGCATGTCTGAAGACAGATATTATTATAAGTAGTAATAGTTGGTGTCTCCATCATGACATGTCTGAAGATAGATACCATTATTATTATTATTATTATTATTATAAGTAGTAGTATTGTAGGTTTCTCCATCATGGCATGTCTGAAAACAGATACCATTATTATTAGCATTATCATTATTAATTACTATAGTAGTACAGTATGTGTCTCTATCATTACATATCTGAAGACAGATACCATTGGTATTATTATTATTATCATTATAAGTAGTAGTGGTAGCACTGTAGGTTTCTCCATCATGACTTGCCTAAAGACTATAGTAGTATATTTCTCTATCATTACATGTCTGGCTGAAGACAGATACCGTTATTATCATTATTATTACCATTATCATTATTACTACTACTATAGGTAGTAGAAGTAGTACTGTAGGTTTCGCCATCATGACATGCCCATTTTTATTATTATTATTAGCATCATCATTATTAGAGATGTCCGATAATATCGGCCTGTCTGCGTTAAAATGTAATATCAGAAATTATCGTTATCGTTTTTTTTTTTTTATTGAATCAACATAAAAAACACAGGATACACTTACAATTAGTGCATCAACCCAAAAAACCTTCCTCCCCCATTTACACTCATTCACACAAAAGGGTTCTTTCTTTCTGTTATTAATATTCTGGTTCCTACAGTATACATACTTGCCAACCTTACTTGCTGGTCCACTAATAGTACTAACCTTTAACAGTTAATTTGACTAATTTTCATTAATTACTAGTTTCAATGTAACTGTTTTTATATTGTTTTACTTTCTTTTTTATTCAAGAAAATGTTTTTAATTTATTTTATATCTTATTTTATTTTATTAATTTTTTTTTAAAGTACCTTATCTTCACCATATCTGGTTGTCCAAATCAGGCATAATAATGTGTTAATTCCACAACTGTATATATCGGTTGATATCGGTATCGGTAATTAAAGAGTTGGACAATATCGGAATATCGGATATCGGCAAAAAGCCATTATCGGACATCCCTAAACATTATTATAGTAATACTGTATGCATCTCCATCCATCCATTTTCTACCGCTTGTCCCTATTGGGGTTTCGGGGGGTGCTGGAGGCTATCTCAGCTGCATTCGGGCGGTACGCGGTATACACCCTGGACAAGTCGCCACGTCATCGCAGGGCCAACACAGATAGACAGACCACACTCACATTCACACACTAGTTTTTTTTGTGTTTTTTAGTGTTGCCAATCAACCTATCCCCAGGTGCATGTCTTTGGAGTTGGGAGGAAGCTGGAGTACCCACGCAGTCACGGGGAGAACATGCAAACGGGGGATCGAACCCAGGACCTTCGTACTGTGAAAAACATGCACTAACCTAAGACAACATGTCTTAGGACATAAATTATTATTACTATTATTACAGTTGTATGCTTCTCCATAATGACATGTTTGAAGGCCGATACCATTATTATTATTAATATCAGTACCCCCCGCAACCCCATAAAGGACAAGCCGTAGAAAATGGATGGATGGCTGGATTATCGTTATTAATATTATAAGTAGTAGTAGGTTTCTCCATCATGACATGCCCAAGAACAGACATCATTAATATAATAATACAGTATGTTTCTAAATCATGGCAACAGGTCTGAGGACAAATGACATATGGCTGCTGTTTCAGGCTTCACCCTTTTCAACATCACCTGATTTCCTGCCCATATGTGTCCAGTCTTCTTCCTCCATCAAATACTGTAGGTTTTTATTAGGATGCTTCCTTTTTGCTGTATACAAGAAGATGCTATTAAAATAACACGTACGGTATTTCCTTTAGTGCAGCTAGCAGCAATATAGTGTTACACTTCATGTCATTGTTTTAACTTACTTTTCAGGTCTGTTAGGCGTTTAGTGGACTGTTGGTGTGTGTTTGTAGTAAAGAGGAAGATCATAGTCGATCTCTTCATCACCAGTGCTTAAGTTCCTGCCACAAAGTATACAAACAATATTGAAATAGAATATCAACGATCTCTAAAAACAGCAGATAGTGGACAATATAATTATTTCTTACATTATTGTATGTTTACTATGAAACTATTCTGATAACACTAATGGGCAGTGACGTGCGGTGAGGTTCATGGCTGGTGAGGCACTGACTTCATCACAGTCAGATTTACAAACATATGAACCCTAAAGAGTATCTTATTCACCATTTGATTGGCAGCAGTTAACGGGTTGTGTTTAAAAGCTCATACCAGCATTCTTCCCTGCTTGGCACTCAGCATCAAGGGTTGGAATTGGGGGTTAAATCACCAAAAATGATTCCCGGGCGTGGCGCCGCTGCTGCCCACTGCTCCCCTCACCTACCAGGGTGAGCAAGGGGATGGGTCAAATGCAAAGGACACATTTCACCACACCTAGTGTGTGTGACAATCATTGGTACTTTAACTTAACTTTAACTTTACACATACAAACTGTAGCACACAAAAAAGCACATTTAATAAAAAAAAAAGTTATTATGGTCTTACCTTTACTTATAAATGAAGTCCATGCGCCGCTCCTTCTGAACAAAAGCATCGATAACTTGTTTATAGAAGTCTTCCTTATCTTTCTTCAGTTTTAAAAGTCTCTCTGTCTCGATGGAGATCTTTCTTTAAGTATTACCTCCTGTTTCAATTGAAAGTCCAGTTTAGAAAACTGTTTTATTTTAGATATGTAATCCTCCATGTTAAAAGTCCAGGCGAGAGGAAAAAATAAACGATCGCTGCTAATTGTTGCTGCTTGTTGTCATTTCTTCTGCAGCCGAGTAGTCGCAAGAATGATCGCTGGGATCACTACCGCCCTCTACCACCAGGAGGCGGGATTACTGCGAGCCTCATACAGTGCGTCTTCGCAGCCGTTTTATGATTGCTCAGCACAAGAAATACGTTACACACATACAGTTGTTGACAAAATACACTGTACATTATATACCTCAGCTAACTAAACTATGGAAATGTATAATATAATTCATATAGCAATACGGTCTCACTGCACAGCAGGCCAGCAGTTAGCCGAGTCATTGCGCAATCCATGGCGAGGCTCAACTGGCTGGTGACTCACCGCAAGTCTCTTCTCAGTATTTGAACGGCAAATGTGAAAATTCAGTGATTTTGAATAAAAATAATCTAAAACTGGTGAAGTTAAATGGGAAATAACTTGATAGTATAATCACTGGATACATATAACAATTTAATTAAAAAAAATTCTTTTTCCATTTTTTTTCTTTCCATGATGACACGTGAGGCCCCGCCTCACCTGCCTCCCCTGACTGCACGTCACTGCTAATAGGAAAGTCAAGGGTGGCAATGCTTACATTCATTCAATTATAAAAAGTTAGCTTCCTAAAGTTGACAAAAGACTAGCGCCTTTACGCCAAAGACTATACGGAGAACATTATCAAATTAAACAAATACAACTTACGGGAATATAGGGAGGTCCGACTTGTGTTGTTGTTGTCTTTGTTTGACTTGTAGCTTCTGGCGAGCATCGTACTTGTACTAAGCAGCCCAGCGAGACCTGTCGCCAAAAACGATGTCGTGCTGGTCAAAACATCTTCAAACACTGCCACTTCTTCCCGTTGTGATAGTTTCGTTATTACTTGAGAAAGCAGGGAAGAATTCAGGGAATTTGGAGCGCCAATTGTAAAATCTACATCAAGCTGAATGGCGGTCCAGAAGCAAGAGTACTTGTTGTCAAAAGACATTAAGGACGTGGACAAATATTAAAGTTGACACTGCTTCGACGACGACGTCGATGATAATGGAGTGTGACGGAAAAAAAACACCTACCTTCAACACCAACACTACTATGTTCCAAGGGACCACTATACAAGAAGACCTGGATTCAGGAGCGCATCCACATACACCCAGTCAAACAACATTAAAGATTGGTGAACAAGAAAATATGGAACTGAAAAACATCTGCAACAAAGACCATAAACGCTAGGATTTGGAGAATGATATATCTCCAGATACAATTTTTTCTCTCACATCGGTAACAATTGTTTTTACTATACATATGAACAGTGTTGGGACTAACGCGTTACTGTAACACCGTTATTTTCGGCAAACGAGTAGTCTAACGCGTTATTTTTTATATTCAGTAACTCAGTTACCGTTACTACATGATGCGTTACTGCGTTATTTTTTATATAGTATCGGCTAGAAACAGAAGATCTGAGTGTGTTTTATTGGAGAGTTGCAGTGTCATCCTTCTGATTCTTCCTGTGTCTCAAGTCGGAGAATAAAAAGGCGCGCCGCGCGCTGTGTGTGTGTGTGGGGTGGAAGGGCGTGTCTGTGTTTACTAACAAGACATCCTGGCGGAGCCGAAGTCGAGTTTCTTAACATGGAGATAGTCTCACTACTTTTCTTTTGTCGAGCACAAAGAAAAGAGCATTTTAGTTTTATGTAAGTTGTGTCTTGGATCAAAGATCCTATCTACTGCCCAAAACAGCAATTCAAATCTGCTGAAACAGCTACAAAAGCAACATGCTACGACAAAGCTAGTAAAGAGAGACACACTTCACCTTAGGATTTTAAAGGCCTACTGAAATGCGATTTTCTTATTTAAACGGGGATAGCAGGTCCATTCTATGTGTCATACTTGATCATTTCGCGATATTGCCATATTTTTGCTGAAAGGATTTAGTAGAGAACATCGACGATAAAGTTCGCAACTTTTTGGTCGCCGATAAAAAAGCCTTGCCTGTACCGGAAGTAGCAGACGAGTAGCGTGATGTCACAGGTTGTGGAGCTCCTCACATCAGCACATTGTTTACAATCACGGCCACCAGCAGCGAGAGCGATTCGGACCGAGAAAGCGACGATTTCCCCATTAATTTGAGCGAGGATGAAAGGTTCAGATAGGAAAGATGCTGTGAGAGGCGGGTGGGACCTGATGTTCAGCTGAGAATGACTAAAACAGTAAATAAACACAAGACATATATATACTCTATTAGCCACAACACAACCAGGCTTATATTTAATATGCCACAAATTACTACCGCATAAAAAACACCTCCCCCCTCCCGTCCATATAACCCGCCAATACAACTCAAACACCTGCACAACACACTCAATCCCACAGCCCAAAGTACCGTTCACCTCCCCAAAGTTCATACAGCACATATATTTCCCCAAAGTCCCCAAAGTTACGTACCTGACATGCACATAGCGGCACGCACGTACGAGCAAGCGATCAAATGTTTGGAAGCCGCAGCTGCATGCGTACTCACGGTACCGTGTCTGCGTATCCAACTCAAAGTCCTCCTGGTAAGAGTCTCTGTTGTCCCAGTTCTCCACAGGCCAATAGTAAAGCTTGACTGTCATCTTTCGGGAATGTAAACAATGAAACACCGGCTGTGTTTGTGTTGCTGCAGCCGCCCGCAATACACCGCTTCCCACCTACAACTTTCTTCTTTGCTGTCTCCATTGTTCATTGAACAAATTGCAAAAGATTCACCAACACAGATGTCCAGAATACTGTGGAATTTTGCGATGAAAACAGACGACTTAATAGCTGGCCACCATGCTGTCCCAAAATGTCCTCTACAATCCGTGACGTCACGCGCAGACGTCATCATACCGAGACGTTTTCAGCAGCATGTTTCGCGCAAAATTTAAAATGGCACTTTAGTAGGCTAACCCGGCCGTATTGGCATGTGTTGCAATGTTAAGATTTCATCATTGATATATAAACTATCAGACTGCGTGGTCGGTAGTAGTGGGTTTCAGTAGGCCTTTAACGGAGGGACTGCGAGCCAGGACAACATTGATAGAGCCATTGCAGCGTATGTGCTAGAAGACATGCAGGCTATTTCTACAGTGGAGTCACCCGCTTTCAGGCAGCTAATTAGCATGATAGCGGGCGTCAAACGGCAAATGGCACGAAAACATTTTCCAAGTTCCTGGACACAGTGGACAGTGAGCACATAAACATGGAAAGCAAGCTAAAGAAGACACTCCAAATTCTGCCTCTGCTCATCATTCAGCACTGAAGGTACACACTCTGTCAATTGTCTTATATACTCTTTCATTCTAGACTTCTAGAGTGTTTGATTATCACATCACTCTAAATATATAGACTATAAAGTTCACAAACATAAAGAGGGATCCTAGTGGGCCAGGCCAATCTTTCTTTTTCTCTAAACTAAAACTGAGGAAATGCGTAGAGTGTTCTGGGCTTCACTGAAGACATGATTTTATATCACAATTCCTTGAGAGAAAAAAACGCCTGGTTAGGCGTGTGTATAGCAGTATGTGTGCTGTATATAGTGACATGACATATAATCATGTCATGTGTGCCTTGGGTGAAGCCAGGTTTGGTGTGACATGTTGTTATTATGCGGTTTGTTACTAATGTATGTTAAGTTGCAGCTATGTCAAATAGTTTTGTCAATTTGTTCTGGGCCTGGCCCAAAATAAATTGGCCCTTTGAAACATATTGTTGGAATAATTGTTTGTAAGTTATCACAAAAGAAACATTATATTGCATTATGTTCCTGATGAGAAGATGAAGGCTGTCTTTTGAGGCCTAACAAGAGGAAGAAAGCTCGTAAAACTCCACTGGTATTTCAACACGGACAGATGGCAGGATATGCTCAACTCCCGGAGGAACTCTCATTGAAGTGTTAAACGAACTCTCTTTGAAGTGGTTCCCAAACTCTCTTCCAACTATTTGGTCAACGCTATTTACGACCCGCTGCCCTCTTGAAGTTGCTGTGGACAGGAGACGGGAGGGGTTGTCCATTGTCCTCCAACACCTGCCCCAGCTGGATCCAGGAAGAGCCCAAGCCCGAGAAGTCCTCTTCTTGGACTTCAAGGCGACCGAAAACAATGACTGTTTTACATACTCCCAATTCCTGCTGTGACATATGTTGGTGCGTGAACATGGAACATCTGAATTAAAAGAGGAGACGAAGACCTTCTTCGTCAGAGCGTGCTAAGACACTGTAAGAGGTTACAGGTTGAAGCCGTCTCTCCTCAATTGAGTCCAAATTGAATTCTGTCTCTGTTTGATTCCTTGCCTTTTTGTCTTGTTTAATAGATGTCCTGTGTTTGAACGTGACATCTAATTGGTCCTTCGAGCCGGATTCCAACACGTCTGACGATTCCAGCAAGAGTGAGTGAAACCAGAAAGACCATGGCATCCAAATCCTGATTGAGGAACTGCTTTTTCTTCATTTCGGGCTGGAATTGGAAGACTGACGGAAATCCAAGGACAAGAGGAAGGAACGCAGAGAGCAGTGAGTACGTTTTAAATTGACAAAGAAAGAAACGACTAAGAAAAAGCGTGTGACTGAGGGTTACGACGCATAAACAAACCCTGTAAATCCTAGGCTCTAACAGGTAAAAAGGCCAAATTAGAGGGACGTCGGAGTCCAACGTCCGTGAGTATTAAAATTTTAAATAAAAACTGAATTAAAATAAAAACTGAAGAGGCCAATATACTGCAGGTAAACGGAACCGCGAAAACTGGAATCCGTAATATCCATAAACAAACATACTAGGGGGTGTCGGAGCCCACAATAATTTGAAATATCCGTGAACCATTATCCTGGGGACGTCGGAGTCCAACAGACCTAAAATGGTCTATTCAGAATAAAAAACTGAATTTTGTCCGTGAAAAAACAATAACCTGGAGGGCGACGGGGTCCTCATGTAATAAACATTGAAATTTCCGTAGAGCAATATACTGAAAGGTGTGAATGTGAGAGTGTGTGGGAGTAATCGCCATTAGGCTATCACTCCATATTAAAGTTGTGAGAAGTAAATACTGGGTTATTGTGGATGCTCTAGGCAAGACACCTCCACTGGGGAACCATCTCCAGTAGAAGCGACGTGTACCACAATAATAAATTAAACCACTACCTTACAACAAAAACAAAAGTAATCCTTATAAGTTCGGCTCTGTAGGAGACGACGGATTACTCCAAATTCTCAAAATGGAAAGAGGAACCCAAAGAAACGCAGATCTAATATGGTCTATTACAATCTATTTCAACCAAAATAGGAGACCACAACAACAACAGCGGTTACACCCTACTGCATGTTGGCGTTGTGGCAAAGAGGGACATTTTGCGAGAGACTGTCCTGAAAAAGAAAAAGAAAATATGAGACCACAACAACAACAACAGCGGTTACACCCGACTGCATGTTGGCGTTGTAGCAGAGAAGGGCATTTTGCAAGAAACTGCCCTGAAAAAAAGAAAACATTTAAATAGGAGACATCCAAATCTCCGAAGACCACACGAAAAGACAAATAAATTGATAATAAGGACATACTAAATTATGAGGACTTAAGTAAAAAAAAAAAAAAACAGCGAGTAAATTAGAGATAATAATATAAATAAAGGGTAAAGAAATCAAATTTTTGTGTGACACCGGAGCATGTAGAAGTTAAAGAAGTTAAAGTACCAATGATTGTCACACACACACTAGGTGTGGCGAAATTATTCTCTGCATTTGACCCATCACCCTTGATCACACCCTGGGAGGTGAGGGGAGCATGTAGAGAATAAAATGACTGTGCTAGGTTTAGTAATAGTATCAGATTATGAAGGAGGTTCAAATAAAAATAAAAATAGGTTAAAAGAAAAAGCAAATAGGAGAAAAATCTCAAAGTGCTAAAATGAGATAAAAGTAAAAATAGATGAAGAAATAGGGAAAAATCAATAATAAGAATTAATGCAAAATGAAATAAACTAATGCGAGAGAGAGATAATGGGGGTATTGAAATAAGAGATGAAGAAAAGGTAGACTGAAGATATACATGTATGTTTGGATATATAGAGAGCGCTTTTATATATACAAATATATATATGTATAATTAAATAATGGAACAAATAAAAACCTAGATTAATAACTATAATAAGAGTTGAGATGTATAGTATGATAAAATGATAAAATGGGTTACATGGTTATTAGCTGAGGAAAGAAGAGAGAAAAAAGAAAAAAGAAGAGACATCTCTTCAAGTGTTGCTGACCTTTGCCCTTAAGAGTGCACTCACGCACTTACACACCACCGTGTGTGTGTGTGTGTGCGTGGCGCAGTGGGGGAGGTGTGGAAGTGAATTTATTACATGTAAATTTAAAGTAGGTTTAACTTTGAAGTGTAGTATAACATTCTTAAGTTAGATTATGTTTTAGACATTTGCAACACCATACATCTGAGTGTTGAGCTAAGATAAGATAAGGACATAACATAGAATAAATAAGGAGGTATGGCAATCAGGAAAACTATCAGCTAGCGATAGACAACTGTTTGCTTTAAATATTGTTGAATAATAATTGCAAATAAAAAATATAAACAATGGGAAGAATGTAAATTCAGAGTTTAAAAGTATAGATTAAGTGGCATATAGACAGTTAAGTGAGTTTAAAACATTACTTAAAAAAAACAAAGTAATATGTATAACATTTGAATTAGGAGGAAAAATAACATTAGCGTTATTAAATAATTTACATAGTAAAAGACACAAAATAAGCAAAATAAAAGTACAATTATGCAAAAGAGAAGTAAAGAATCTAGAACGTTCTCTAAACAAAAATGGACGCACTATTGTGGAAAATAGAAAACCAAAGTACTACAAGTACAAAAACCACAAATAAAGAAGCAAATGAGGTAATTTTTAGGATTAACTAATTATTGTAGAAGTTGGGTACCAAATTATGCTGAAATAGTAGCTCCTTTAAGTAAATTAATGAAAAATGAAATCATCTGTAGAGTGGAATTCAGAAGCTAAAGCAGCATTCTGTGAAATAAAAATAGAACAGAATGTGCGATTGTTACAGTAACGAAAATTTTGAAAGCTATCAAATGACCATCAAATTGCTCAATGCAAGCGGCAGAACTAGAAGCACTAATAGAAGCATGTAAATTAATGAAAGATCAAAAGGTCACAATATATATAAAGATAGCCAAAATATAGGAATGATAAAGTCAACAGGAAAATCTGTAACACATTGGAGAACTGATTAAAAAAAAAAGAAAGAAAGAAAAAAGAATTAGTAGAAGCAGTACAGCTACCAGCTTCATCCATCCATCCATCTTCTTCCGCTTATCCGAGGTCGGGTCGCGGGGGCAGCAGCCTAAGCAGGGAAGCCCAGACTTCCCTCTCCCCAGCCACTTCGTCCAGCTCTTCCTGTGGGACCCCGAGGCGTTCCCAGGCCAGCCGAGAGACATAGTCTTCCCAACGTGTCCTGGGTCTTCCCCGCGGCCTCCTACCGGTCGGACGTGCCCTAAACACCTCCCTAGGGAGGCGTTCGGGTGGCATCCTAACCAGATGCCCGAACCACCTCATCTGGCTCCTCTCGATGTGGAGGAGCAGCGGCTTTACTTTGAGCTCCTCCCGGATGGCAGAGCTTCTCACCCTATCTCTAAGGGAGAGCCCCGCCACCCGGCGGAGGAAACTCATTTCGGCCGCTTGTACCTGTGATCTTGTCCTTTCGGTCATAACCCAAAACTCATGACCATAGGTGAGGATGGGAACGTAGATCAACCGGTAAATTGAGAGCTTTGCCTTCCGGCTCAGCTCCTTCTTCACCACAACGGATCGATACAGCGTCCGCATTACTGAAGACGCCGCACCGATCCGCCTGTCGATCTCACGATCCACTCTTCTCTCACTCGTGAACAAGACTCCGAGGTACTTGAACTCCTCCACTTGGGGCAAGATCTCCTCCCCAACCCGGAGATGGCACTCCACCCTTTTCCGGGCGAGAACCATGGACTCGGACTTGGAGGTGCTGATTCTCATCACAGTCGCTTCACACTCAGCTGCGAACCGATCCAGTGAGAGCTGAAGATCCTGGCCAGATGAAGCCATCAGGACCACATCATCTGCAAAAAGCAGAGACCTAATCCTGCAGCCACCAAACCAGATCCCCTCAACGCCTTGACTGCGCCTAGAAATTCTGTCCATAAAAGTTATGAACAGAATCGGTGACAAAGGGCAGCCTTGGCGGAGTCCAACCCTCACTGGAAACGTGTCCGACTTACTACCGGCAATGCGGACCAGGCTCTGGCACTGATCATACAGGGAGCGGACTGCCACAATCAGACAGTCCGATACCCCGTACTCTCTGAGCACTCCCCACAGGACTTCCCGAGGGACACGGTCGAATGCCTTCTCCAAGTTCACAAAACACATGTAGACTGGTTGGGCAAACTCCCATGCACCCTCAAGGACCCTGCGGAGAGTATAGAGCTGGTCCACAGTTCCACGACCAGGACGAAAACCACACTGTTCCTCCTGAATCCGAGGTTCGACTATCCGGCGTAGCCTCCTCTCCAGTACACCTGAATAGACCTTACCGGGAAGGCTGAGGAGTGTGATCCCACGATAGTTAGAACACACCCTCCGGTTCCCCTTCTTAAAGAGAGGAACCACCACCCCGGTCTGCCAATCCAGTGGCACCGCCCCCGATGTCCACGCGATGCTGCAGAGTCTTGTCAACCAAGACAGCCCCACAGCATCCAGAGCCTTAAGGAACTCCGGGCGGATCTCATCTACCCACGGGGCCTTGCCACCGAGGAGCTTTTTAACTACCTCAGCAACCTCAGCCCCAGAAATAGGAGAACCCACCACAGACTCCCCAGGCACTGCTTCCTCATAGGAAGACGTGTTGGTGGGATTGAGGAGGTCTTCGAAGTATTCCCTCCACCGATCCACAACATCCGCAGTCGAGGTCAGCAGAACACCATCCTCGCCATACACGGTGTTGATAGTGCACTGCTTCCCCTTCCTGAGGCGGCGGATGGTGGTCCAGAATTGCTTCGAAGCCGTCCGGAAGTCGTTTTCCATGGCCTCACCGAACTCCTCCCGTGTCCGAGTTTTTGCCTCTGCGACCGCTAAAGCCGCACACCGCTTGGCCTGTCGGTACTTGTCCGCTGCCTCAGGAGTCCTATGAGCCAAAAGAACCCGATAGGACTCCTTCTTCAGCTTGACGGCATCCCTCACCGCCGGTGTCTACCAACGGGTTCTAGGATTACCGCCACGACAAGCACCAACTACCTTGCGGCCACAGCTCCAATCAGCCGCCTCGACAATAGAGGCGCGGAACATGGTCCATTCGGACTCAATGTCCAGCACCTCCCTCGTGACTAAAATAGCAATATGCAAATGTACGACACACACCAAAGGAACAGACACAGTATCAATAGGAAATGTGTTTGCTGACAAAACAGCAAAACAAGCAACAGAAAAGGAAATACATATTTCAAACTACAAACTAGCGCATGATATACTAAAAGATATGCAACAACAAAATACTCCAAAAGAGAAAGATAAATGGATACACATTTGATTTTGATAATGAAGTGCATCCAAAGACTCATATATTTAAGCATATCAAGGATTCTTCCAATATTATACTGAGGAACAACTTGATGACGTAGGCATAGAAAATACATTTTCTTTGATTCATTTTAATTGTAGAAGTCTACCAAAACACTTTTCTAAAATCAAAAATGTTTTGGAGTCGCTTAAAGGTAGATTTAAGGTAATTGCTTTATCTGAAACATGGATAAAGAAAGGCAAGGAGGTTGATCTGAAATTAAAGGACTATGATCTGTATGTCACTAGCAGAGACAATAGGACTGGAGGAGGGGTGGCCCTCTATGTATATAATGAACTAAATGCAGACCAGTTAAATGTATGATAATGGCCATACATGTGTTAATGGGGTGTGTAGCTGTTGAGATAGAATTAGAACAAAACAGAAACATTGTTGTTACATATGTATATAGAAAACCAGGATCAAAAGTGGAAATCTTTATGGATAAATTAGAGGAAATGATTAATGGTCTAAATAAAAATAGGACTATCGTAATTTGTGGAGATTATAATATTGATCTTCTAAAGATAGATTCACATAAACAAACATCAGATTTTGTAGAGATATTATATGAAAAAGGGCTGTACCCATTAATTACAAAGCCTAGTAGAATAACCACAACTAGTGCAACCTTAATAGACAAAATCTTTACAAATATTTTAGGGATTCACATCACTACTGGGTTAGTGATAAATGACATAAGTGATCATCTGCCTATATTTGCAATATTTGACTATCAATTCCCTAAAAGAGCATATCATCAAATACTTAAGAGGAAAAGAAGTGTCAATCATATTAGCAACTTCAGGTATGACCTATTAAAACAAGAGTGGGAAGAGGTGTATACAGACGATATAAACACGGTCTATGATTCTTTTCGTAAACATTATATTACTCTGTATAACAAGCATTGTCCTGAGGTTCCATGCAGATCTAAACAAAGGCAAAATAATGCACCTTGGATGATAAACAGTTTGAAAAATGCATGTAAAAAGAAAAATAGACTTTGTAAGGCGTTTATCAAATCAAGAACAGAGAATGCTGGAAAACGCTGTAAGAACTACAAAAACAAGTTGACCAATATATTGAGACAAGCAATGAAAGGAATAAAAAGAAATTATGAGGATGATGTTGAACAAAGAAGACATCTATGTATGTCCAGACAATAAACCAATCTTACAAAGAAAAATCGGTATAAGTGAGCAGCAATATTGAGCCAAGGTTGAACTCATGGCTCAACAGGAGGGATATGAATGCCCTTATACAGAAGTACTATACTTCCTATAGTTTAATTCTTATAAAACATTTTTGTATAAAACATCTATGCAATTAACTAAATAAGAGTGAAGGAAAACATTATTGTCTGGTCATAGTAGATGCATTTTCAAAGTAGTTAGAAATATTTCCTAAAGGAAAAGCAGATGTGCTGACAGTAGCAAAAGCATTATGCAAATATTTAGTAAAAATGTACATTAACATTACAAGTACAACAGGACTAACACCATTTGAAAGATAGTGGAAAGACCAAGCTGAGTACACTTAGCACATAGTAAAAAGGTCATATAATGGGAAAAGTATTTGGGATTGTATTTACATTGTAGAAAGGTCATATAATGGGAAAAAAGTATTTGGAATTGTATTTGTGTTATCAAAGGGACATGTTAACTAGCACACTACAAATTCCACTGTGACAAAGTTGTAAGCATACCATTTGATGGTGTGTCAAAGTTAGATAATAATTGGTTCCTGTTTTGGTAATTAATTTGTTCCTTATGGCAGAGCAAGTGGAAAAGGCTACAAAAACTAATTGTGTTGTATGTATAAACCCAGACAATTACTCAAGATGAGTCAAAAAAAAAGTTGAATTGAAGTAATGAGCAAAACAAAATTGACCCTGTAGCTAAAGAGACAAAACAGAAACCAATATTTGATAAATATGTGAAAAAAGCTAATTATACCTGCATTAACATGCAAGGCTCTGTACAACAGTTAGGAAGCGTATCATCAGATAACTGCATACACATAGTAAAAGTATCAATATTTGTACAAGAATTGTTAACACACCTGAACAGTTTGATATCTGAACATTGGAAAATAATTAGACATGATGTAAACTGGCAAAGTGTTGTAGATCCAACTTATATTGATGGGTGTCCAAGAGGTGTACCTGACGACTATAAATTGGTAAATCAAGTTGCAGCTGAATTTGAATCATCCGTCTACTGGTGGTGTACGATTAACAAGAATGTTGACAGAATAAACTATGTCCACTACAACGTACAGAGATTGGGAAATTGGACACAGGCCGGACTTGAAGCAGTCGCTGATCAACTCGCCGCCACCTCCCTTATGGCCTTTCAAAACCGTATGGCGCTAGACATGTTGTTAGCGGAAAGAGGGGGTGTGTGCGCAATATTTGGTGAACAGTGTTGCACGTTCATACCAAACAACACTGATGCAGAAGGTAGCCTGACCAAAGCAATGGAAGGCCTGCGCACCTCAACGGTAAACTGAAAGAGCATTCAGGCATAGATACATCTATGTGGGAGGGGTGGTTGGACGTGTTTGGCAAATACAAGTCTTTGGTATCTAGTATCTATGGCCGTGTTCAGCAATACTGACGTTGTGAGGATGTTGTTGTATTCCCTGTCTGTTCTCTGTTTAACCGTCTGATTACCACAGCGATTAGCCCAGCAGATGATAAAGCTGTTCAGATGCACTTCCTGGCGGACGATAAGGAAGATAAATCTGATGATGGGGATACCTACCTGGATGGTGTTCCTGATCTGTTTCCAGACCCGAGTAACGATGAGAAAAATTGATGTTGAACTCTTGAGTGTAAACATAACTTTGTCGTAAGGAAATTAACCATTAACTGAAAATTGCGAGAAGAAGTTATTAGGGATAAGGAGATTATGGGAACGTTTTTGCGATAAACAGGGGGGAATTGTTAGAATAATTGTTTGTAAGTTATCACAAAAGAAACATTATATTGCATTATGTTCCTGATGAGAAGATGAAGGCTGTCTTTTGAGGCCTAACAAGAGGAAGAAGGCTCGTAAAACTCCACTGGTATTTCAACACGGACAGATGGCAGGATATGCTCAACTCCCGGAGGAACTCTCTTTGAAGTGTTAAACGAACTCTCTTTGAAGTGGTTCCCAAACTCTCTTCCAACTATTTGGTCAACGCTATTTACGACCCGCTGCCCTCTTGAAGTTGCTGTGGACAGGAGACGGGAGGGGTTGTCCATTGTCCTCCAACACCTGCCCCAGCTGGATCCAGGAAGAGCCCAAGCCCGAGAAGTCCTCTTCTTGGACTTCAAGGCGACCGAAAACAATGACTGTTTTACATACTCCCAATTCCTGCTGTGACATATGTTGGTGCGTGAACATGGAACATCTGAATTAAAAGAGGAGACGAAGACCTTCTTCGTCAGAGCGTGCTACGACACTGTAAGAGGTTACAGGTTGAAGCCGTCTCTCCTCAATTGAGTCCAAATTGAATTCTGTCTCTGTTTGATTCCTTGCCTTTTTGTCTTGTTTAATAGATGTCCTGTGTTTGAACGTGACACATATCTTTGTCTTTGTGTGTTGTATGTAGACCACATTGCTTAGCAGAGTTCAGTGGTGCAAATGCATGTAAAGATGATCAACAGATTGTATTATTCTCCAGTGCAATAACAGTACTTAAATGAAGGCTAAAAGGGCATTAATGGGAGCCTTAAAAAAAAAAAAAAAAAAAAAAGTAACTAAAGTTACTTTTCACAGTAACGCATTACAATTTAGTTAGTAACTGAGTTACTTTTGAAATAAAGTAACTAGTAACTGGTTTTCAGTAACTAACCCAACAGTGCATATGAACAATATAATAGCAACATTAAATTGTCAGTTATTCATTTCAATGGGAGGAGCTTGTATGCGAATTATAGCAACATTAAGCATTTTTTAGAACAATTGATTGCTGTCATACATGGATTCATGATAAAGGAACAGCCATCTGGAAGGATATGAACTAAATTACATCAACAGTACCAATATAAACAGAGGAGTAGAGGTGTATGTGATGAAGAACCTGAACTACAAAGTGGTAAAAATACATGTCATTTGCTATTGAAAACATCTCACCATATTATCCTAACCATTGAAAAATGTCATGAAAAAAGCAAAAATATATTATTAAGTCAAAGGAACAGCCATCTGGAAGGATATGAACTAAATTACATCAACAGTACCAATATAAACGGAGGAGTAGCGGTGTATGTGATGAAGAACCTGATCTACAAAGTGGTAAAAATACATGTCATTTGCTATTGATAACATCTCACCATATTATCCTAACCATTGAAAAATGTCATGAAAAAAGCAAAAATATATTATTAAGTCAAGTATTGAAACATTTGAAGACTGGATCAAAGCAAATGTTATTGACATCGGTCAAAAAGTAATTTTCTTATGTTGTGACTTTACAGGGGAACTGGACTTTTTTTGGGAATTTTGCCTATCGTTTACAATCATTATGAAGTATAGTCCGCTTATAGTGGAGTGGCGGCGTGGCTCGGTTGGTAGAGCGGCCATGTCAGCAATTGAAGGTTCCAGGTTCAATCCCCACTTCCGCCATCCTAGTCACTGCCGTTGTGTCCTTGGGCAAGATACTTTACCCACCTGCTCCAAGTGCCACCCACACTGGTTTAAATGTAACTTAGATAATGGGTTTCACTATGTTAAAGTGCTTTAAATCACTAGAGAAAAGCGCTATATAATTCACTTCACAAGTTTTTTGACGGGTCACCGGTGCAATGGATGCCTACCTACTCAGTGGCCTAGTGATTAAAGTGTCCGCCCTGAGATCGGTAGGTGGTGAGTTCAAACCCCCGCCGAGTCATACCAAAGACTATAAAAATGGGACCCATTACCTCCCTGCTTGGCACTCAGCATCAAGGGTTGGAATTGGGGGTTAAATCACCAAAAATGATTCCCTGGCGCGGCCATCGCTGCTCCCCTCACCTCCCAGGGGGTGATCAAGGGTGATGGGTCAAATGCAGAGAATAATTTCACCACATCTAGTGTGTGTGTGACAATCATTGGTACTTTAACTTTATACCAAATGAGAACAACATTGAATTGATTCCATTTTAGAATAAGACTGTAATGTAACAAAATGCGGAAAAAGTTCATGACTGTACAGGGACCTTTAGAATCGAAACCGGTTCTTGTTCAGAAATGGTTCAAAGTGCATCAATTCCGTGGAATCACTTGCCATTTTTCAAAACGATTACCTTATGATTCTGGGGAGCAGGAATGACGTCATTACTACACACGTTGCGTAATGACGTCAGAAAGCAACATGACCCCCATGGTGGCAGAAACGTTCCAAAGTCTTTTTACAAGAGATTGCAACAGCGCTACTTGTAATAATTGCAAGGCTGCTATTTCATCAAGAGGAGGACATACAAACATTATGCTAAAACATTGTAACATTCAGCATGCAATAATAATAAATGTCACATGTTTTTAATTGCACTGACCTCATATCAGGCAGCAGCAGTCATCTGTCGTAAGTACAACAGGTACTAACAAAACACCGCCTATATTAGCGCCTGTGGAGGGCGTTGTCACGAAATATCGCGATTGAAGAAGGCCATTGGAGCAATTTTATCTGACTGATAATCTTTTAGGATGTAAAGGTGGGCATCAAAGTTTTACGGTGCTGCCTATAAAAGCAAAGAAAGGAGGAGGAGGAAATACAGGCACTGTGTTCACCTGAAACTGTGAAGAAACATGTACATTTTTCAGTTTTGGAATATGATTGGAGGATACTTTCTTCCCATTATCTATGTTTTATTTATCACCAATTACAATATGAATCTAATATTTGTATCATATCAGAAAAAGTACTTTAGACTTACAATACATGCAGAGATGACATTTGTGCCAATTAGTGTTTTACACTACAGCAGCTATTCATACTGCAAGCAGCAACAGCACATTTTCTGGTAAGAGACAGACTCAACATGTAGATGCATGTGAGCGTTCGTTATTTGTAAAAGACGTTTTCAACTATACAGTATATGCGTGGATACTCCAGCTTCCTCCCACCTCCAAAGACATGCACCTGGGGATAGGTTGGATTGGCAACACTAAATTGGCCCTCGTGTGTGAATGTGAGTGTGAATATTGTCTGTCTATTGGTGTTGGCCTTCGATGGGGTGGCGACTTGACCAGGGTGTACCCCGCCTACCGCCCGAATGTAGCTGAGATAGGCTCCAGCACCCCCTGCGACCCCGAAAGGGACAAGCGGTAGAAATGGATGGATGGATGTTCAATGGTAGTACATCTAAATCAATATCACACAAATTTTTGCCACAATCATTTTTAAATAATTTCAGGAAACCTTAGTTTATTCATCTGAAATAGTTGTCTTACTTTGGCTGCATTGAAATGAACACTTACAAGGTATTTATTACTAATAACATTATTCTCCATAAGAAAATAATGGATATTAATAATGTATATTTGCTTGTATGCACATACTAAAGTAGCTTTCAGTGCTGTTATATGGACTTTCTATCAATAGGTAAGTATAGTTACTATAACTCCCTTAATGGAAAAGGGAGTATGTTATGCCATGATACATTTATTATGGGTTACATCATTTCATTATATTATACTCATATATGCATATTATATATACTTTGCTATATAATTACAGTATATCATTATATATACCAGAGGTGGGACCAAGTCATTGTTTTGCAAGTCACAAGTAAGTCTCAAGTCTTTGCCCTCAAGTCCCGAGTCAAGTCCAAAGTTAAGACTGGAAAGTCTCAAGTCAAGTGACAGTGGTTTTCTGAAGTGTTCCTGAGCCCATGTGGTGATATCCTTTAGAGATTGATGTCGGTTTTTGATACAGTGCCTTCTGAGGAATCGAAGGTCACGGTCATTCAATGTTGGTTTCCGGCCATGCAGCTTACGTGGAGTGATTTTTCCAGATTCTCTGAACCTTTTGATGATATTATGGACTGTAGATGTTGAAATCCCTCAATTTCTTGCAATTGCACTTTGAGAAACGTTGTTCTTAAACTGTTTGACTATTTGCTCACGCAGTTGTGGACAAAGGGGTGTACCTCGCCACACATTTGATTGGTAAATCATAGTGTAACGACCTGGAATTACACTGTATGTGTGGTGTTGGAGTTGTCCGACTTTTTGTGTGGGTGTAAACGCATCGCTGGCTAAGTACCATATGTGCATGTGTTGGCTCAAGTAAGAAAGAGCGAGCGGCTGCTGTTGATATAACAAAGTTGCTTTTGGTCTGGTTTGTACTGCAGAAAATGACCAGTTTTGCTAGATATCATTTTTTTTTTACTAATGTTTTGGTGATGTGTCTATGATCGACAATAAAGAGTTTTGCTCAGTAAAGTGATCGATGGAATTCATGTCCTCAAAGCATCTCTCGACTGACGTTACAATATTTGAACAATGATGACGAAAACTGTTTTCTCTGTCGTGTCCGTGTCGTGTCGAAAATTATTATGCGCTTATTTTTTTATTTGATTTTGTGCGTGGCATAGATTTGCCGTGCGCAGGCGCGCACCTTAGAGGGTCTATTGGGCCTATTTAGGGTCTTTTTGGGGGTACATTGTTTCCTTGTCTTTCCCCATTTTAAGGAGGCTTGTGTATTTTATAAATTTTATTGTTTTGAATAAAGAAACATACTAAAATAAATGCCTGCCTCTCACACCTGGCCGTGACCACCCACAGGGTCCTGCCTAGATAGTTGAGAGGTTGACTGCTCGCTGGTAAATAAGTTTGATCGTAAAACAAACTTGTTTGTAATCTAGAGGTACGTTTGTTTATTGTATATGACAGCGTTCTTTGAAATCATAGTGGAGTTTGTGGATTGTCACCAGAAATGAACAGAAACATATCTGAAAAAATGGCCATAATACAAAGTCCAGGTTGACATATGAAAACACATGCAAGGGTTATTAGCAGCAGTGCACTGCAAAAGAAAATAACATGTTATCTTTTCTTATTAGTGAACTGAGCACACATGACTGATCTTCTTTTCAAAAACAATATGACCCCAATATGGACACCAAAGGAAAAACAATTCAAAATATAAAACATTTTGTCTTATGATATATACATGGAAGGTTCAGCAAAGGATAACAAAATCTAAAACACAGGTCACTAAAACTTGTGAAAAACGGTTTATTTACATGGAGAAATATACAGTATTTGAATTTACAATACACTGAGCTCAGAGATCTGTTTATGTTGTTTAACGGTGACCTATGATTATTTTTGTCTTTTTGGACTTATGTTACAATGTTGGTACTTACAATAATCATCGAACACTTTTAATCAGAGTGCGGCGAACTTAAGACATGATGATTAATCTTTTTGCGGGAAGTTCAGACATCAAAGTGATAGTTCTTTGCCTTACACTCTTTCATACCTCACTAATCAATACCCACACAGCTGATGTATCTCCTAATCTAGTAAACAAGCCAACAAAAACAAGTTGCTGATTTTTTACATGAAAAGGAACTTGGAAATTCCTGAAAGGAATAACAAAACCAACGACACATAACTTACAACGTATTCTTCTTTTTCTTCTTCTTTTTGTCCTTTTTCTTTTTGTGTGACTTTTCTTTCAAAACCTTTCGTTTGTCGTCGTGGCTGTCGTCGCTACTTTCATGTTTTTTCTTTGCATCTTTTAGCTTTTTCTTATTGGATGTTCCTTTACTTCTCGTGTCTTCCCTAACTTTGGCATGGCTTTCAACACGCTGATCCTTGTTCTGCTCCTCTACATTTGGAGATGTAACACAACGAGAGACAGTAATGAGCATCCTCTCCTTCTTGATCTCCTTCCACATATGATTCTTCTGCTCATGCCTGTGAGCAATGTAATCATCCTCCTGTTTGATTCTGTCCTTCCCTTTGTCTCCTCTTTCAGTACCACTGTGGCCCTTGTTGTCTTTCAGACTTAAGTGCTGTTTAGCATCTTCGCTATGTTTATTCGCCTGCGTTTTCTGCCAAAAGACACAAACAAAAAATTAAAGGTTACTACTATAAATCGTTTCTGTATTGCACACTTTATGTTGACAACTCGTCTATGTGGACCAATTCATCAAGTCTTGGTCCACCGTGTTCTTATTACTAAAATAGTTCTCTTAAAGGGGAACTGCACTTTTTGGGGGGAATTTTGAGTATCGTTCACAATCATTACGAGAGACAAGACAAAAGTTCTAACTAAAATCAGCTTGTTCGTGGTAGCGAGCAATGCAGCTAATGGGGGCAATCAATTCTACCTCTTAATCACTTTAAAATGCATTCAAAGCTGTAAGCTGTATAATAACCAAGCTCTAGCAACATTGTTATTGTAAGAGCCTATGTACTGTAGTTGCAATAAACCGCATGATATGCTGTGCATATCATGATAAATATTTTAAGTGTGACTCACTCGATGGACAGTTGTACGTTTGGTCAAGCTGGCCGGGGATCTTTTTCCGGTTTATTTGGGTAAGCACTTCATTTATGTCGAAATAGCTTGGCTTCAAGTTCCACATTTACAGCTTCGAGTCAAACCAATTTCACTCTCTCGGCTTCCGTCTGCTCCAACATTTCACCCTTCCTTCGTGCTGGCTTCTATAAGCAGCAGTTCATCCTCAGTATATTAAGCTTCCAAAAGATAAGGTTGTGAATCCTCATTTGACCAAAAATAGTCGTCTTCTTTGTCTATTACCAAATCTGCCATGGTAAAAAAAAACACTCGCGTATGTTTCCAGAAGTAGGACACAGTTGTTGCCAGAAGTCGAACGGGCGCTGCTATGGAAACGAAAATAAATGCGTGGAAGAAATCCGTTCCGGCAATGATTAAAATGACCAAAATACAGGGAACATTGTACATATTACGTATTGTTATGAACGTGCCTGTTACTATATTAAATATAGACTTGCAGTGTGTATATAAAACATTGATGGAGGGTTTTGAAGTTGTTTTAGAGGGCTTTGAAGGTTACAACAGTGACTCCAATTAGCCGCATCTTCCAAGCTTCTTTAAAAATCCTAAAAAAAAGACATGTGTTCTTGTCTCTCATATAGATTGTGAACGATTGGCAAAATTCCCCAAAAAAGTGCAGTTTCCCTTTAAGTCGACATTGACATACATGGTCAACCGCTTTTGTCAACACAAAATGTGAGAGCCTAATGAGTCATTTCTATGAAATATGTGTTTTAGTATTGTTAACTTCATCATCATCACTATCGCCTTAGGGAGTGTGTGGCACACTTACTGGCTGTATTGGCACTGCACTGGTTACTAGAAGCTAGCAACTATATAACAGTTAAGCACGCAAGCTAGATATTTGCAGACCTGCCAACATTTAGGAAATTTTAGTAGTACTACAGTATGCATCCATGGCCACACGGCTTCTGGACCAAATGTTAAGGTACAGTGTTCCTTCCGTTTTGAGCGAGCAGTACTAGCGCCACTTGTTGGGAGTGGCAGCTTAGAAGGGAGCGCTCTGAATGTGTACAAGTTGGCCAGTCAGCATTTGTAGCAAGTGTCCTTAATTGAACAACATTGCAGTCTAAAACAGCACATTTGTTAATACAAACCAGTATCAAATAATGATATTTACATAAGTCTCCAAGACAGAAGTGTATTAGAAAGTATCCAGTAACAAACATGTCTGCACCATTCAATTTACTGTTACTTTATAAATTATTGTGGCCACAAAGTGACGCAAAAAAACAATACCACTCATAAATCAATTCCAGATGTTAATTGTGGAGGTTGACCTCCAGTGTGTTCTGCAGACGACCACACACTGCCAGGAGAGCCCAGATCAGAGTTACAACACTCTTTTATTTCCATGACAACGTGTACGTGTTTTGCTTTCCAGCAAATGCTTTCTCGGCGTCTGCGTCTCTATCGCTCGCCCTCCAGCTCCAACAACGTGTCTCATCCCGGCTGCTGCTAATAAAGGCAACAGGTGATTAGATAACAAGGCCCACCTGGGCCATCTATGCACCTGTCGCTGTCTTTGAGGCCGGTCCTGGCACACCCCATTCCGCGGCAGGCTCACAGGCCACGCCCCCCACCACATTAATATTAAATAGTTTAGTGTTTTTCATACCTGCCATTGTTATCTGTTTGAATAATTTCTCTTGATCAAAGAGGCATATGGACACAAAGTGCAGTTACGTCTTATGGCCATCAGGTGCCATCTTTCAAAATTCTTACATAGTTTTTTATTTTTGAATCTCTTATGTCCATAAATTGCTATCTTGCACAATTTTCACATTTATTGTAGTTATTTATGTTGTTATTTTTTTTTCTTCCATATTGTTTATAATGCTTTTGTTGCTGTCATATGCATATTCAATTTCTACTTGAGGTCCATGAAACAGTGTTTTTATCTACAATAATGTTTCTCCTGCAAAGGAAATAATTTTGAATGTGTTTAAATAAAACTTGGTTAATGATTGATTTCAGTATAAATATTTTCAGAAAATTTTGAGCACATTCAAAAATACAGCGATAATGATGATAACTGTGATAAGACATTTTTCATACCGTGACATCCCTAATTCACATACAAAAGAGACCTGGGTTGGATTTGAAAAACAAATGGACTGAATTGGACTATTCATACTGTCATAAAAAAATAGATACCGATCACATATGGGCAAAAAATCCATGAAGGCTGCAATATCGGTATAGCATTGAAAGTGAAAACGTATCAAGACACCCCTAATTGCGACAGTAAAGGGACTCACACGGCCGATGTTTCGTTGGCAGTGGGCGGCTGCGTGACTTTCAGCACCATTCAAATCGCCGATGAACTCCTCACATATCTGGCAGTAAAAACCAATCACTGGTGAAAGGAAACCAAATCCTGCAGCAAAGAAACAAGACAAATTAAGGAGTGACTGAATGACATGAATCAATTTAATAAAGTGCTAAAGTGTAGACCTTAGAAAAATACTTTACCGTCCTCTTTGAAGAATGTCCCTACTTCTTTCGTCAACACTTCAACTTGATGTATTTTGCTTTGTTTCGCTTTGTTCCTTTTGGTTTCCTCATCAGACTGGAAAAAGAAGGTGACAAGTTAGATCAAACCACCAATATAAAGTTGCATTGTTTAGTGCACCTGTTCGGTTGTGTGCAAACAAGCAGTATTTGTTTCTCTCTTTTTATTTTTTATTTTTAAGAAAGGTATTGATAACGTTATCGTCAAGGTGTAAAAAATCCTGTACCTTGTGTTGAGTGCAGGACTGAGATGTTCCAACCCCTTCGCTCTTTTCCCGTATCTCTTTGGTTACTAGAAAAGGTAAACACAAAATCTTCTAAGTCAACAATAAAAATCACAATAAGGCAAGTATAACGAATCAGATGGCAACAGTCTTTAACAGATTTAGTCCACCTTCATGGCCAGACGGCACAAAAATGTATCCTTCACAAACTGGAGAACTGAGGAAAAAAAGTCAACAATCAACGAGAAAAATAAGAAAATATATTTATAATTTCATCTGAACGAAGAAAGCACATTCTCCATAAACAATTTCCGAAGTATAAAACAACATTCCTAGTCAATCTTTAGCCTGTTCTTTTTTCGGTTGTATAAAGTACATGAGGTTGGTACCAATGAATAAGATGAGTAGCTGTTTCCATAAATCCTCTCACCTTTAATGAGTGACTGTAAAGACTCCAAAGCTTGGCGTATATTGTGTTTGTGCTGAGGTGGTAATCCCGAAGGAGCGACCAATGGGACTGAACTGAGAGTTTGCGCAGAAATCAACGGTTTTCCTTCACTGTGGCAGGCTGTCTTTTCCGTTGAATTACTACTTTGTGTTTTGCGCAAACCTTTTAATATATTTTTTAGCTTTTCACATTCTTTGTTGTCCAGAGAAGGAAAGGCTTGGCTCGGGTATAGCTGACCACCCGAAATACTGAAATCTGATTTATTCCTGAGATGCTGTTGGCTGCCCAGATTGCAGCTCTTCTTTTTGTCACAGTCTGGTTTGACCAAGTCTCCAGTTGGGAAAGTGCCAAACATTTTGTCTGTTGCATCTTCATTCCCATACAAGAAAGACTCCTCGTCTTCATATTCATCAGCTCTTGTCGTCATCTGACTTTGGGGCTGAAGCCAAGAGAAGTCACTGCCTACTCTGTCATGAGGCAGGACCATGCTCTCAATTTCCGACGACGTTGAAGTCTCCATTTTGGGATGTTGCATTTCTAGGCGTTTATCAGAGGCCTGTAGATAGAAAACATTTTCTTTAACACATGCAGCACAATTGCCTAATTATATAGTCAAAGGTCAATATGTGTATTTTTCACTACATCTTTGATTGATGCTAACACTCAGCAGTAAACTGATACAAAAAAATAAGTGTTCAGTTTTAGGCCATGGCTACACAAAAACGGATACTTAATAAACCCATACTAATCTCTAAAGGTAGGCCTCTTGCCCAGATGCAAACACATACTTTTGTCCTTAAAAGGCACACACTTTTGGATGCCAGAAGCAGGAAGTCAAGTGTGTTCTTATAAGTGAGAGAAATTATTTTTTCTTTTGACATTTCCTGAAAAATTCAGCAAAATCTATCCATAATTGTTTGAGTTATGTTGCTAACAAACACACAATCAAACCCTGGTGAAAACATAACCTCTTTGGCGGAGGTAAGAAAGTCTGCGTTCTTTAGCACTTGTCTCACTCGATGTCGCGGGGGGCTGCAGCCTATCCAAATGCACTCGAGTGGAAAGCAGTGTACACACTGGACAAGTTTCTACCTATTAAACCAGGGGACGGGAACCTTTTTGGCTGAGAGAGCCATGAAAGTCAAATATTTTAAAAATGTATTTCCGTGAGAGCCATATAATATATTTTACACTGAATACAACTAAATGAGTGCATTTTTAAGTAAGACAAACATTTTTAAGAGTATAATTAGTCTCTTATTATTTTTAATACCATTGTTATTCTGAAGCTAACCAATAATAAATACAATACTTCTTACCATTAATGCGACTTCTTGAACAGGTGCGGTAGAAAATGGGATGGATTGATTAAAATGCAAGAGAATGTTTTATATATTGAACGTTATTTTTAACACTGTGATTACCAGCGGAATTATTCATTACTTATTGTGTTAATCAATGTCAGCTAAGATTTATTTGAGAGCCAGATGCAGTCATCAAAAGAGCCATAGGTTCCCTACCCCTGTATTAAACCGTCACCCAGAAAATATTTTTGAAGTCAGCAAAGCCAAACATCAGTTTGTGAAGTATTTACATTATTAAACTGTTAACTTTTCGGAGGAACAGCATTTTTTAAACTGATTTGAACCAAGTGCAGCTTGGATAGGATCCAGCACTTCCCGCGACCACGAAAAGGGACAAGCGGTAGAAAATGGATGGATGGGTGGTATGCGGTTAGAGAAAACAATGCCCAAAACCTTAGTTTTTAGTTCTTTACTTTGTAAACCAAAATCCTAACTGCTCTCTTCATCTAAGACAGTGGTCACCAACCTTTTAAGCCCGAGATCCCTGGTCTCAGCCACAAGCCAAAGCAAGATCGACTCCTGCGTTATCTATGTTTTAATATATACACACACACATATATATATATATATACACACATATATATATATATATACACACACATATATATATATATATATATATATATATACACATACATATATATATATATATATATATATATATACACAAATATATATATATATATATATACACACCTATATATATATATATATATATATATATATATATATATATATATATATATATGTATATATATATATTAAATCGATTATAAAAATAGTTGACGATTAATTTAGTCATCGATTCGTTGGATCTATGCTATGCGCATGCGCTGAGGCTACATTTTTTATTTTTTTTATTTTATAAACCTTTATTTATAAACTGCAACATTTACAAACAGCTGAGAAACAATAATCAAAATAAGTACAAAAACAGTACAAAACAGCGCCAGGGGGGCTCTGAGGCTATGTCTCATGAGGTGGCAGTAAGCCAGCCAATGATGTGTCCTGTGCAGCTCACGTGACCCGCTGTTTCCTTTGCCTGGAAACATTCGAAAAATGGCGGAGGAAAACAGTACGGATAGTTCAGCGGAGAAACATCTTGAGGTTAATACTTTAATGGAGAAAAGTGTACGACCTAAGTCGTCAAAAGTGTGGGAGCACATTACTTTAAAGACTTCAAAGAAGACCGTTTCCTGCAAAATGGCACGGAAGTACTACATTGCTTCAGGAGCACCTGAAAAGGAAACATGTTGGAGCCATTGATGAAGGGAAGAACTCACGGTACGTAACTTTTTAAGTCCATAGTCCGGGTACATTGATCCCTTGTGTCCGTCTTTGTGTGTTTTTAATCTTTTGTTAACGAGGAGATTTT
This sequence comes from Nerophis lumbriciformis, assembly GCF_033978685.3. Classification (NCBI taxonomy): domain Eukaryota; kingdom Metazoa; phylum Chordata; class Actinopteri; order Syngnathiformes; family Syngnathidae; genus Nerophis; species Nerophis lumbriciformis. Next base: position 52,974,885 of record NC_084549.2, on the reverse strand, counting down.
TTTTAAGGAAGCGAAGCAGCAACTGTTGTGTATTAACTTTCAGAGTGTTAGGAACTTCTTGGAGATTCAGGCATTCATGAGTTCAGCTTTTTTGTGAGTAACGTTAACGTTATCCCTTTGTTGCACGGTTACCAATTTCGAAATAAACGTAACGGACAGAAATATCTCAGGTTCGTTTCATAATGGATCAATATATTTAGATTTGAGTGACGCTTTAGTATAACTAAACGTTATGAAGGTGCTGGAATATTTCATGCTATTATTCAGAGGCAGCCTAAAATTAATGCTTTATTATTCACAACAGAAACGTGTACAATATCTGATTCAGTTCTGATCTGATGAGTTACATTTCTGTGTTATTATTGCTGTATGCTGCATCCCCAATGTCCATTTATTTCATTTAGCTTTTTTTTTTATGTGGTGGCGTATTTGCCTTTTACGTCAGAAATTATTAATTAAATCAACTAATGTATGTATTGAGTTACATGTAAATGATGCTACTATGTATATTCATTATATGGTTTCTCTCATTTCAGAAAGAAACAAGCCAGCATTAGCGACTTGGTACAAAGGAAGGTGTGCACACCACAGCAAGCGGCTGCATTGACTGATGGTATCCTGAATAAGTTGTTAACAGACATGAGGCCACTATCAATGGTGGAGGATGAAGGTTTTAGACAAATGATTCACGTCCTCAACCCTGGTTACACTCTTCCCTCGAGGACCCATTTTACCAAAGTGATGGAGAGGAAGGACGAGCAGACATTCCAAGCAGTGTAGACTGACATAAAAGCCACCCAGAGCAAAATTGCTCTCACTACTGACGTGTGGACAAGTGTAGCCACGGAAGTCTACCTTGGCAATACATGCCATTACATTGGAGACGAATGGAACATGAAGTCAATCTGCCTTACGACCATGCCACTAGAGGAAAGACATTCAGCATCCAACATTGCAGAATGGTTGGAATAGGTAGTAGCCAGGTTTGAAATTCCCCCAAGCAAAATTATTGCTATTGTGCATGACAATGGTGCACTTTATAAAAAAACAAACATTTTTGTAACATTTTTCTTGTTTTATTTGGCAAGTTGAAAGAACATAGTGCCAGTATGCTGGGTTTTTTTCTTCAATAAAATACTGGAAAGGATAGAAATGTAGTTTGTCTCTTTTATCCAATTATTAATCGATTAATCGAAGTAATAATCGACAGATTAATCGATTACCAAATTAGTTGTTAGTTGCATCCCTAATATATACAGTTGTAAATTGTTCTTTTAGTGCAACAAGAAAAGCCCAAAGTGTTTAATGCTTTTTAATTTTTATTTTAATCTTTCTTAAATTGTTCTTTGAGCGCAATAACAACCATATGTTTAATGTATCGCAAGATTGTTTTGTTAAAATTAAGCCAAAAATTTTTAAGGTCCTCTTTATTTTGAAAAATATCTAAAAGTACCACCGGTACCAAAATATTGCTATCTGGACAATCCTAGAACGTACCATCCATATCTAGCTGTGTCCCCTGATCGCCAGGAGTCTTCAATAAAGGTTAAAGCGATGTTAAATGTTCATGTTTACAGTTCATTCATCATTTATATGCATTGCACATTGCTTTCTGCATGAAATACTATAAACATTCTTTATAATATATTTTGAGGTCATATTTTGAGTTTTTTTTATTTTTTATTTACAATATTTATGATGGGAAAACTTGCTTCTGATTTCTCATGATTCGGTTTTGTTTGGAAAGGATTAGTAGCTAAAAGCATGGTAGCATTGTAAAGGCATACATAGTGAAAAAGCATGTGACTCTGGGTGTGGCCTGTATAATAGATAAAACTACAAATGTAAAATAAACAAAAGAAAGACAATATGTACCTGAATTGTGAGGACGGCATCTTTGAGAGTGGGCAGCCGCTCTTCCAGGTCTTCCAGTTTTAGTCCCTCCAACAAACTATTGCTTTGGAGACTACTACTACAACTAGCACCGCCATTGCTGTGCTTGGGACTCCTTTCCTGTTTGTTGTCTTTGCCATGCTGTCTCTTGCTGCTACTGCTACTTTGTGACGTCGACCGCCTATGTCTGCTTTTGCTCCTTGCGCGATTTTTCTTGCTTCGGCTTCGGCTTCGGCTTCGACTTCGAACTCTGCTTTTGCTTCTTGCACGACTTTTACCACGAATACAACTTTTACTCCTTCCTTTGCTTCGGCTTCGTCCACGACTCTTGCATCGAGATCTTCCACGGCTACGACCACGGCTTCGACTTCTGCTCCGACTTTTGCTTCTGGTCAAATGCTTCTGATAAACACGATCTGATTTGACAGCCTCTTTTAGGACATTTGCCGACTTTAACGCATCCGCCAGGTTGGAGGCCATGTTTCCTTTAAGGTAGTCGGGAAAAGGTTTATTTTGGGCAATACATCTCAAGAACTCTTCACCAGCATGGTCACTGAAAAAATGCAACCAATCAACAGCAAAATCAAGAAGAATATCATTAAGAATGTTCCGAATTGGACTTAAATCAAACGTGTATTAACACATACCTGTTGTCTGGTCGATGTTTGGCAGGAGGGAGATTCCATGGTGCTGGAGAGGCAAGCGGCTGGCTGCCTCCTGCAGAAATCGCTGTATTAGGGTCCATGGGGAAGCTGCTACAGTGGGGCTGAGAATATTCACAATGCATGAATGGTGATACTTAAGCAATGTTTATACTAGGGATGTCCCGATCCGATATTTGGATCGGATCGGCTGCCGATATTTGCCAAAAATTGCGTATCGGCAAGGCATGGGAAAATGCCGATCCAGATCCAGTTTTTAAAAAAACTCCGGTCCGTGTTTTCCAACGCACCGATTTAAATAATACATTCCACTTTTCTGCTGCTCCGTATTTTCCGTTCCGCATTTTCCAGCACACCTTCAACACATCCACAAGTCTGAATTCTCACGCAGTTGCTTTTAGCTGCTGGCATTACACGACAGGCTCTTCTCACTCTTTCCTGTGTCTCCCTCTCACAGACAGCAAGTGAACCTTCTTACACACGTCACATACTGTCACGTCATACGTCACATACGTATACGTCCTCCCCGAGCAGAGAGGTAGCAGCATGGCTAACGTTAGCTGTGATGCTAGCGCAGCCGTGCGAGCAACGCTCCCGCTAAGGTGCTCGCCTGTGCAACTGCGCACTGTTTAAGCGTCCTCTGCGTATAGCAAATCTATGCCACGCACAAAATCAAATAAAAAAATAAGCGCATAACAATTTTCGACACACGGACACGACAGAGAAAACAGTTTTCGTCATCATTGTTCAAATATTGTGACGTCTGTCGAGACGCTTATCTCCATTCGGTGCCACACGTCCACACCATCAAAATGCCGAGGCAAAAATGTCCACATCAACACCGTATGAAAAAATTAGTGATTTTTTTAGTTGTGATTTCCTTCTCTGCATGAAAGTTTAAAAGTAGCATATATTAATGCAGTATGAAGAAGAATGTTTTAATTTAGACATGCAAGCCTTGAAAGAAAATTTTGAAAATCAAGACTACATTTCCTGCAAATGGGTGCATTTCTACACTATATTTTAACTTTAGATTTATTCTCATATCAAACTCTTTTGGCTGTCTTTTTGACACTTACATCCGGCGCCCCCCTCCACACCCTGGATTTTAAATAATGTAAATAATTCAATGTGATTATCTTGTGTGATGACTGTATTATGATGATAGTATATATCTGATAGTATATATCTGTATCATGAATCAATTTAAGTGGACCCCGACTTAAACAAGTTGAAAAACTTATTCGGGTGTTACCATTTAGTGGTCAATTGTACGGAATATGTACTTCACTGTGCAACCTACTAATAAAAGTCTCAATCAATCAATCAAAACACATAGAATCATCATACTGCTGTGATTATATGCATCAAGTGTTCATTCAAGGCTAAGGCAAAATATCGAGATATATATTGTGTATCGCAATATGGCCTTAAAATATCGCAATATTAAAAAAAAGGCCATATCGCCCAGCCCTAGTTCAATGATGCCATTTCTGTTTGTCATGTATAATTTTGTCTATTTTGTGTTTATCCTTGAATAAACAGGTCAGTTTCTTGTTACCAACCATTGTGTATTATTCAAACTCCCCTAATTCAGCTGGCTAGTTGTTATCAAGAGTACTAAAACCCTTTTCAACATGATTCTGACAACTAAGTAGGCTAAATAACTTTAAACTTTAATACATGCTCGGATAGGCCAGTATCGGTATCGGATCGGAAATGCAAAAACAATATCGGTATTGGATCGGAAGTGCAAAAACCTGGATCGGGACATCCCTAGTTTATACTATATCAATTACCATGTAAAATTAGGAGAAAATGGTACTTTCATTCGTAATGGGAGTTTTTGATGCGGAACATTTGGTTCAGTGTAGAAGTGTACCGATTTCTCACACAACATGCCTCTACTCAGTAAACAAATACAGTGCAGGCTTCGTATAGCAGTACTCATGGCTCGCAATAGTGCCAACAAGAAACTTAAGTAGTGCAGTGCGATATTACAATACAGTATGTACCCTTATGTCACTAAACATGGCGCAGAAATCCTAGCCGCCACACCTTAAAAATTGTTGTTGTTTTTTTTTACATAAAAACAAATTAAAGTAACACAATGTATTGTAGGCTCCAGAAGAAGTCACACAAAGACTATTTTTTAACTTTTATTGTCAGTCGTATAACAACAACTGGCCCAAATCCAACAGGTTTTACCTCCAGGTTTTACCATGAATTGATTACGTGGACCCCGACTTAAACAAGTTGAAAAACTTATTCGGGTGTTACTATTTAGTGGTCAGTTGTACGGAATATGTACTGAACTGTGCAATCTACTAATAAAAGTTACAAACAAAAACAATCAATCAATCCGTACAAACACTTTCGTCTGTGTGCTTTCTGAGACACAGAACAACACTTCCTCATTCTCCGCCAATCTGGTTTCAGGCACAGATGGTGTGTTTGCAACCATGGGAAAAATGAACATCAAATGAAAACCACACGAACATGAAACATTACTACCAGCAAGTCGTTACAGTATGAATGCGTCATAAAATATCTATTGGGCAATGTACAAGTAATTCTTTATTTTTTATATAGTAATTTTACGTCTGGGCTGCGGCAAATGTAACTGCAGCAACGATGCTACTTTCTGGTAGCATTTTTAAATCACTTGACAGAACTTTAGGGCTAGAGCAGGCAGGAGTATGGATGTAAACAGCACTGCAAAAGCGGAGACCACAATGGAAGATAAAACAACAAAACCCGAAGAGGTATTGGTGCCGAAATGAGGAAAGATTTAAAACATCAAACAGGGAAGGGTAATCTTTAAAACATGTCGCCAACAAGTTCTGAGAGACTTGAAGACGTCTATTCTTTTTTTTATCACTTGAAGACATGGCATGAAGAACAGCACATACAGTGTCAAAATGTGACAAAATACTCACATTACCTCAAAACCACGAGGTGATGAAAAGAAAAATACACCAAACAAGCCTAACAGAGTTGAGTTTATGACAAGCAATCCTGCAGACAAAGACAAATTACAGATGCCATCTCTAAATTCATATGCGTCAACATGAATTTGGTATTCACGGTTGAAAAGAAAGGCTGGCTGGCACTAACAATATTTTTTTGTTTTGTTTTTCAATTGTCTTGTAATTTTTGTATAGAAAATACAGTATATATTTTTTATAAAATATAGGAGAAAAGACAAGTGACATGAGTGTGTATATAATTTTAAGAAAAAATACTATTGTGATTTATATTCAGGGTTTCTCCTTAATGTAACTTAACGTGGCGCATTGCCACAGCGCGGCCCAAAGAGCGTGTCCATTTTCAGCCCACAGCTTTTATAGCATATGGCATATAGTAAAAATAAACTGTATTTATTTTAAGCAGGAAAGAGCCACCATTGTCTTTCCACGCACGGGACAAAATTACAATAATTTTTTTAAAGAGCTTGACTTTTCACACTTGTTCACTGCTGACCCTGTTATCTTGACTGTATTCAATATGTCTTTGAATCTTTGATTCAGGTTTTTAGCAGTAGGTCCTTCAAAATAGCAGAGTAGTCTTATCATGTAGAGGGTCTCCAATAGAGATGTCCGTTAGAGATTTATCGGCCGATAATATCGGCAGTCCGATATTATCCGCCGATAAATGCATTAAAATGTAATATCGGACGGCGTGGCGAAGTTGGGAAAATGGCCGTGCCAGCAATCTGAGGGTTACTGGTTCAATCCCCACCTTCTACCATCCCAGTCACATCCGTTGTGTCCTTGAGCAAGACACTTCACCCTTGCTCCTGATGGGCTTGGTTAGCGCCGTGCATGGCAGCTCCCGCCATCAGTGTGTGAATGTGTGTGTGTGAATGGGTGAATGTGGAATTAGTGTCAAAGCGCTTTGTTCCTAGAAAAGCGCTATACAAGTACAACCCATTTTCCATTTATTTACCATTATCTGTATCGGTTTCAAAAAGTAAAATGTATGACTTTTTAAAACGCCGCTGTACGGAGTGGTACACGGACGTAAGGAGAAGTACAGAGCACCAATAAACCCTAAAAGGCACTGCCTTTGCATGCCGGCCCAATCACATAATATCTACAGCTTTTCACACACACACAATGCATACTTGGTCAACAGCCATACAGGTCACAGTGAGAGTGGCCGTATAAGCAACTTTAACACTGTTAGAAATATGCGCCACACTGTGAATCCACAAACACATTTCGGGAGAACATCCGCACCGTAACACAACATAAACACAACAGAACAAATACCCAGAACCCCTTGCAGCACTAACTCTTTCGGGACGCTACAATATACACCCCCCGCTAATGTCAGTGAGTAAAACAGGATGTCTTGTTCTGATATTAAAGAGTCTACTGTGACATTCTCCATGCCAATGGAGCAGGGGGAATGCTCGTAATCATTGAGAAGTTGACAAATGCTTAAAATAAATATATTTTTAGTAAAGCCTATGTTTATGTGACAACCAACCCCAAGATCTAGGGTTGTTGCTTTTACAGTGCAATACTGTAAATGGACAAATGGTGCCACTTTTTTTCTTTTTACAGTAAAATTCTGGCGACCAAGCTGACAGTTTTTTACTGTAAAATCTACAGTCTATTTTTTATTTTATTTTGCAGTGTACAGTAGGGATGGGAATTGATGAGACGTATTCCGGTCGATTAAGCTATCGATTATTATTCGATTAAAATGTAGAGTTCATTTATTTTTGTAACAAACTGTTTTTTTAGTGCAACTATTTTTATGAACTCCTTAAAAATACACCGACAATATTCTTGTATGCAGAATATTTAAATGCATGTTGTTTGGACGGAATACAAAATATAACTACTTTAAAGAGTCGTTTTACTTCCTCTGCTATCCTGGAGAATCGCCCTTGATGCCTTTTTTAAGTGTTTGTGCATTATAGTGTGCTGGTCTTAATAGTTAGTTTTACTTTGAAGTTAACAGTGCACTTCAAAAGGCTCATTTTCTACGGTGGCAACTCAGGGTGTTCTGATCAGGGTTTTATGCTGCCAATTCCTATAGCGATTATCTATAAGTGAGATCAGCTGATACGATAACATGTATTTAAATGTAAATTGTATTATTCATTTATGGTGAGGGCAATTCACTATATTATCTAAAAAAATGAACCATAAAATCACCTTAGTTTATGGGAAGTTAATTATTTAATGACTGATACTAATACTTTAAATGATTTAAGATCACTCAACGATTTTGCTTTTACATTTATAATCACAATTATAATCAGTGGGAAAACACTTGAAGGTATCGTAACAATATCAGTGGCTGATCGTTTGGAACACAGTGGCATCTTTTTCGCCGTGTGCGGCCATCTTTTTTCGACGCAAGGTACATGACGTCAACGTATTTAAATTGTTGGTGATGTCGACTAAATCGACAAATCGCAGCAGCTCTAAATTTGTGATATTAAGTCACAGTTTAACATTGATAACCAATTGGTAATATTAGATGCTATCGCAATGTTATAAAAAAAAAAAGCTTAAAAATGTTTAGAAAAAACTGCCACAAATTCAGGCATTTGAGGTCGCTACAATCACCCCCCAAAAAAGCCTTTAAATCTTGTCATATTGAGGATTGTCGACTTGCACAAATGTACATCTACAGTAGTACATCAAATTACGAGTATTTCAAGATACAAGCTTTGTTTAATGCTATAAGTTGCGGGCATAAATTGAGTTACGAGCCTCCCCCCCACCGGGTGAGGTAGTGCTTGTCCACAGACCACAGCCAGAGATGTACTCAATCCTGCCCTCCGACCACCGAACTGAGACAAATAGTGCGAAGGAGAAGAAGCGGACAGAAACAGAGAAATAAATGATTTAAAAACATGTTCTAACCGGTAGCCGACCTGGTGTGTCAGCCTGACACTGTCGGTCCGCAATACACAAGCTGCAGCCAGCCTCTGCAGCATGCAGCAACAAAAGTTCAAAAGACGTACATTTATCCATAAAAATATGGAGACGCTGCCGCTGCTTTGTTTGACGCGTTACCGTTTGTTGTGTATCCTGACTCAAAAAACTGGACGGTCGAGCATTACCTTTGGTACACAAACATACATATCGCTTTTTGTCAACTCTGACCTCTCCGGTTTGTCACTCATAGACATCTGTGTGCAACATACAGAACGCTTTCCTAGTTCCTATTGCTACATGAGAGAGAAGCACCCGTAGACCTGCTCAGTGGCCTTGTGGTTAGTGTCCGCCCTAAGACTGGAAGGTTGTGAGTTCAAACGACGATAAAAATGGGACCCATTGCCTCCCTGCTTGGCACTCAGCATCAAGGGTTGGAAATGGGGGTTAAATCACCAAAATGATTCCCGAGTGCGGCCACCACTGCTGCTCACTGCTCCCCTCCCAGGGGGATGAGTCAAATGCAAAGGATAATTTCACCACACCTAGTGTGTGACTATCGTTGGGACTTTAACTTTAGAAGACACCGACTGAAGTCTTCTTTGCAAGTTAAAAATTTAACAATATTTTTTACAATATAACCAACATTACATTAGTTCATAAATCTACTGCAGTTGTTTGTAGTGCATGTTATTGCAATGTTTTTCAAACAACATTTATTTTCTAAAAGTTTGTTTTTCTTTGGAAAAAACATACTACATGCGTATGCGTATTAAAATGGTGGTGTTTTGGGAGGACAAAGTACGGATTAAATTTATTTCAATGCACAGGGCTGATTTGACATAGGAGTGTTTTAAATGATCTTGGTCGTGGAGGTAAATTGAGGTACCACTGCATTTTAATATGACTATGTCAGACAGACTATGTTAGTCAATTGGTGAATTAAAAAAACACAACATAGATCTGTAAAAAACTACAGAGCCCCTAAAGCAGGGGTGTCAAACTCAAATACAGAGTGGGCCAAAATTTAAAACTGAACAAAGCCGCGGGCCAAGGTAGAACAAATTAACCTTTTTGATAGGGACCCAAACAAGTTTTGCATTAAATATTGAACAAGCAAGGCTTATATAACTTTATGGTGACATGCAAAATCGAGTTTCAAATAATAATAATAATAATTAAAAAATATCAATGGCATATCAAATACAATTTTTCTTGTGAGGTAAATATCAACAATAACTTGTTCCACAGGCTAATACATTTGAAAATAAAATAATGAATAAACCAACCATTCAGGACTTTAAACTGCTCAGTTTGCAACACACTTATCTAATCTGATGTGCCCAAGCCAGATACCTGGCATCTTTTCTTGGATGCTAGTTCATTAATGTCGGGGCTCAGGCATTATCGAACAAAGGTGTCCATCAGTCATTATATCTCGTATTCCACAGTCTTGGGGGCGTGCCTTACTGGCACTGCTTGTAACGTCCTTTACGTGCTGACGTCACGTCCGCTTTTCATCCCTTCTAACAACGTGCCCGCCCAGTCACAAGATATGAGCGGCTCCTGTACGCACACACACGTAAATGCAAAGCATACTTCATCAACAGCGATACAGTTTACACTGAGAGTGGCCGTATAAGCAACTTTAACATTGTTAGAAATATACGCCACACTAAACAAGAATGACAAACACATTTTGGGAGAACATCCGCACAGTAACACAGCATAAACACAACAGAACAAATACCCAGAACCCTTTGCAGCACTAACTCTTCCGGGACGCTACAATATACACCCCCGCTACCGCCAACCCCCCACACACACACACACACCTTGTAGCGTCCTGGAAGAGTTAGTGCTGCAAAGGTTTCTGGGTATTTGTTCTGTTGTGTTTATGTTGTGTTACTGTGCGGATGTTCTCCCGAAATGTGTTTGTCATTCTTGTTTGGTGTGGATTCACAGTGTGGCGCATATTTCTAACAATGTTAAAGGTTTTTATACTGGCACCCTCAGTGTAACCTGTATCGCTGAAGATCAAGTATACGTTGCATTCACTTCTATGTGCGTACCAAGGCTGCACATATAATGTAACTGAGCCAGCACTCGTTGGACTGGACAAAAAGGGGACTTGACAATTATCGGGAGGGGCACTGAAATTTGGGAATCTCCCGGGAGGTTTGGCAAGTATGAGAATTAGCGGTGTACAGCGGCACCGCCGCTGTATATAATCGGCGGGCCAGCTCTAGTGTTAATTTGATATCGCCTCACGGGCCAAGTGAAATTACACAGCGGGCCAAATTTGGCCCGCGGGCCAGAGTTTGATACCAATGCCTTAAAGGGAAAAATGTTTTGCGAGATCTTGCAATACTTTTGTCGCAAGGCATCCATGTACCTTTAGAAGCTCCGTGAAAACAAAAAAGAAGACCAGCTCCAAAGTCCTAAGATTTTTGGAACTATTTGCTCTAAACAATTGAGTAGAAAAAGCCCCGCTCTACAACCTTGTGCTGCTAGCATTAGCTTACGAGTTGTGAACGTACATTGACTGGATGAGGTCCTGGAGGTCTGTTGAGTAGAAATTGATTCCCCGGCATCGGCGAAGACGAGAATGTTCCACACGGTGCAGGAGGAAAATTCATCGGAGGCAGACAAGGAGCCCCGGCATTGTACAGGCTGTTGTGATGTTGAGGTACCCCAAAAGGCCGCGGAACGCCAACTGGCTGACCGGGACGGTACATGCTCGTGTGTGTTAAATAAATCTAATAAAAGACCAGGAGCCGGATAACATAACCGAATATAAAGTGTAAATCCAACGTAACGTAAATGTGTTATGACGAAGCTGTTAGGCCAGTCAGACAGAAGGAAAAGACCCCTTTTCTTCTTCCTTTGTTTAATGGCGGTTGGCAAGCAACCTTCTTGTGTGCATTACCGCCACCTACTGAAATGGAGTGTGGACCGAGGTGGATCCCTACTCCAGTGTTTGAGTTTGAGTTTGAGTTTGAGTTTATTTCGAACATGCAAGCATACTTGTCAACCTTTTTTGAGCCAAGGCACATTTTTTTCATTGAAAAAATCTGGAGGCACACCACCAGCAGAAATCATTAAAAAATTAAACTCAGACAATACAAAGTCATTGTTGCAATTGTTGGATATGAATTCAAACCATAACCAAGCATGCGTCACTATAGGTCTTGTCTCAAAGTAGGTGTACTGTCACCACCTGTCACATCACGCCCTGATTTATTTGGATTGTTTTGGTGTTTCCTTGTCTTGCGCTCCTTTTTTGGTGGCTTTTCCTGTTTTGTTGGTATTTTCCTGTTGCAGTTTCATTTTTTCCTTTGAGTGCTACTCCCCGCACCTGTTTTGTTTTAGCAATCAAGAATATTTAAGTTGTTGCTATCTATTTTTGTGTGGACATTGTTGATTGTCATATCATGTACAGATGTACTTTGTGGACGCTGTCTCTGCTCCACACGCTGCAAGTCTTTGCTGTCGTCCAGCATTCTGTTTTTGTTTACTTTGTAGCCAGTTCAGTTTTAGTTTCGTTCTGCATAGCCATCCCGAAGCTTCAATGCATCTTCTTAGGGGCACTCACCTTTTGTTTATTTTGGTTTTAAGCATTAGATACCTTTTTACCTGCACACTGCCTCCCACTGTCGTCTGCATATTGTGATCACGAAAAAACATGTTCCCGACATCTACAAAGCAATTGTAGATGCCGGGATGTAGGTGACTGGCTGCCACCTACTGATATGGAAGAGTATTACACGGTTACTCTGCCGAGCTCTACACAGCACAGACATTCAACAACAACACATATTTTCAGATTATAATTACTGGTTTGCAAAAAATATTTTTAACCCAAATAGGTGAAACTGCATAATCTCCCACGGCACACCGGACTGTATCTCACGGCACACTAGTGTGCCACGGCACAGTGGTTGAAAAACACTGCCCTACTCTATATTATTTTATTTAACCCAGTGGTTTTTAAATATGTGTATAATGCTTTCTAACCTATGTGTTCTGAGTACGATCCTAAAATATCTTCCACTGCTAACCTAATCTTCTCTTTCGCTAATTTACTTTCCAGTATTTCCCTTTCTCTATTGTATTTCCTACATTGTATTAAAACATGTCCTACACTAGGCTGACCATATTCTGAAATTGCAAAAAGAGGACACATACATGCGTACCAAGGCGGGCAGCACGCCAAGGCCGGGACTAGGTGAAAATTTGCCAATGATACTCGAACTTGCTTTATAAATAATATATTTATTTAAATAAAGCATTTTTCTCCTCTGTTGACAGCAGTGTTGGCGCTAGGAATTTTCAAAATGGGGTCCCAGAGACCCCATCAAGTCATAAAAATGGAGTACCACAGTAAAATTTTGGGGTCCCACTTTTTTGTAAGGGTTTTGAAAACAAATGATAAATGGATGCATTATCCTGTTATATCTCACATTCTATATTGTGTTTTGGAAAAAAGGTTGTCATAAACGGTACTTCATTCATTAAAAATATAATTAAAAAAAAGAAGTAGAAAATGGATGGATGGATGGAAAACAAATTTTTAAAAGTATGTTTTTGGGATGGAGGAGTCTGGTCTGGTGCTAGTTAGCTTGAAGCTAACAGCTAGCCTGTCTCCATCCTGGAACAATGTGGATCCAGCGGGAGATAAAAGTGAAGTTTCCATGGACTCACAAAGACTAAAACAAGTCATTTACTGGAAACTTGGCACAGGATGAAGTTAAAAAGATTGACTTTACACTCACCTTAGTGTTTACCATCAAGTCTTTCTTTTGACAGCACCTTGCGCTAAACTTGTCCCAGTGCAAACTGAGGAAGTGTTTGTCATTGACAAAACTTTCGACCAATCAAAATTTACGACCAATAAAAACGCAATAAACGGGGACGCAAATGTGACCCGGCAAATATAAACAAAACAAAACACTGGCGGAAAGCAATAGTCGAGACCAGGGCCGGCCCGTGGCATAGGCCGTATAGGCAAATGCTAAGGGCGCCGTCCATCAGGGGGCGCCCCGCAAGTGCCACAAATGTTGGAGAGAAAAAAAAAAAAAAGAGAGAAAAAAAGGTGGTACTATTATTTCTAAATACAAAAAATAATCCCACGTTAATTAAAATGCAAAGTAAAGCCTATTTAATAGAAATATTATTTGTTACAACATTCTCCCCCCCCCCGCACGGTGCGCCCCCTCCCTTCCCGTATCATGACTCTTTTTGGACGTCACCACATCAATAAATCAACACAAGATGTCAAAACGGCCAAAACTGTCAGGTGCCCAGGGAAGAAAAAAGAGAAAAGAAGAGGAGGAGAAACGAGAAAAGACAGAGGTAGCAAGTAGGTAACGTTAGCCTACATGAAATTATTTGTCTGTTACAGAATGTGATAGTAACCTGGCTTTTTAGCATTAAGCTAATGTTACATGAGTCGGCAATTGCTAATCAATAAATAGCTAGTTCTGTTTTAACGTCGGGTTAATATTGTGGAGGGGGCTAAATTGTTTTGGAAAATAATAATGTAACGTTAGGTAATTACAGTACTCCCACCTACATTCCTCTGGGACATTTGTATTAGATATTTTTTGTTTACATTGTTATTGCCTTCTGGTTAGCTAATGTTTGCCCTGCAGGTAATAGTCACTTTTCCACCCCTTTATATATTAGGTATAGTTGTAAGTTAAAAAAAAAGGTCAAAGACAAAGCTATTCGGTTTCTTGTGAGTATATACACTTCACTGCCGATGTGGGGGGGGGGGGGGGCGCCACCTAAAATCTTGCCTAGGGCGCCAGATTGGTTAGGGCCGGGCCTGGTCGAGACAATAATAAGGGCGGTAGGTAAAAAAAAGAAAAAAGTCCTTTCTGATTTCAATGCTTAAAAAGACACAAAAAGTGCGGTAACGCCAACACTGCTTGACACAGTATAACAAAATAAGTCACACTTATATTCTGTAACTGTGTGGAATGCTAAAACACCCTCTGCTGCGTTTACAATGTCTTCTCCTTTTCCAGGTCGCACAAAGTACTTTGTCAATTTAGCAGACAAGCTCTCGCCCTGCACAGCTGTTTTGTGCTTTGTAGTGTCGATATGGGCTTGTAGATCTTTGGCCCCTTTATTTGCCACAGATACATACGTTCCTGCTTTGCACACAGTGCATTCTGCTTCCCATGTGTCACGGCCAGGACGAAAACACGAATACTTTTTCCGCAAATCATCCGTGAAGTTGCATTTACGTTTCGGCATTTCTTGTTTTCATGTCTGTCTCTCCACTCACTAGCTCTCTCGCTCTCTGTCTCTGCCCCTCCCTCACGAATGTTTCTGCGTGCGCACACCTTCTCAGTTTGTTTTGTTTAACCCCTTCTTGACTTAACCCTGGACGTACATTGAAAATACACGCAACCCTAACTCAAAATACCGGACATTTGAGGCATTTAACAAACCCCGCCCGGACACCCCCGCAAAAGAGGACATGTCCGGGGAAAAGAGGACTTATGGTCAGCCTATCCTACACTTTCTATCTGATGGCAATAGTCACACAGTCCTGTATTATGTTTCCCTATCAATTTCAATGAACTATTTAGATATGTATGTCCTAATCTCATTCTAATAATAATGTCTTCTTCCTCTGGACTTTGTAATACTCTCTACCTTTTGTTTCCTTATTCCAATTATCTTGCCACTTTTTATTGTGTTACCTTGAAAATCATTTTTTACCTTGAAAATCATTTTTTACATTGAAAATCATTTTTTACCTAGAAAAAAAATGTTTACCTTGAAATTCATTTTTTACCTTGAAAATCATTTTTTACCTTGAAAATCTTTTTTTTTACCTTGAAAATCTTTTTTTACATTGAAAATCTTTTTTTTTTACCTTGAAAATCTTTTTTTACCTTGAAAATCTTTTTTTTTTACCTTGAAAATCTTTTTTTACCTTGAAAATCATTTTTTACCTTGAAAATATATTTTTTAATATATTTATATATATATATATATATATATATATAGTTCTATCTTAATTATGTTCTTGACTTCTTCTTTACTGTGCTTAATCTCCATGTTTACTTCTGTTTTAGTGGTTGCTTGTTTTGCGTATCTATCTGCTAACTCGCTGCCCACAACGCCTACATGAGCTGGAACACAGAGAAAGGTTACCACACCTCCCGCTTTTTTATTCTGCAGATTGCCTGAACTATTTCATAAACTAAATCTTGTCTTGTTTCTGATGCTATGTTTTTTATGCTCATCAATGCACTGCTGGAGTCCGAGCACACGACTGCTTTCCTTGCTTTATTTTCCTCTATCCAATTAACTGCCATATAAATTGCAACCAATTCCCCCGTAAAAACAGATAAATTATCACTGATTCTTTTATTTAATACTATGTTTCCCTGTGGGATAAATGCTGCAGATCCTACATTATTATTTATAGTTTTTGATGCATCTGTGTACATCATGATGTTGTCTAAAAACATTTCCTCGATCCATTGTTCTACCTGGTAACTATTTAAATTTATATTCTTTAATAATTGCATGTTTACCTTTGGGTTGTCATACATCCACGGTGGTATTGCAGGGATTGGTACTGTAGGGCTCACTTTAATATTGTCAATTTGAGCTTTATTACATCCATCCATCCATCCATTTTCTACCGCTTATTCCCTTTGGGGTCGCGGGGGGCGCTGGAGCCTATCTCAGCTACAATCGGGCGGAAGGCGGGGTACACCCTGGACAAGTCGCCACCTCATCGCAGGGCCAACACAGATAGACAGACAACATTCACACTCACATCCACACACTAGGTATGTCTCCTATTATCCACGCGAAACTATTCATTTTTTTCTTCTCTTTTTCTAGGCAGTTTAGTAACAAAGGTCTTAACTCATTCTCTTTCTATGTCACATCAATGTGGAATGCGCTCCCAACAGGTGTAAAAGAAAGGGCATCTCTATCCTCCTTCAAAACCGCACTAAAACAACACCTCCAGGCAACTTCAACCCTAAACTAACACCCTCCCTTCCACATCATACCTCTTCGGATGGTAAATAATCAAATGTAAACAATCAAATGTAGACACTTTTTCTTATACTTTCTGATCTCTCTCTCTGTGTCCACTACCTGCTGTGCATATCCTACCAAGTCAGTCCTACACTGTTCCAATGTCCATTTCTCTGATGATGCAATTGTTGATGACTGAAGTGTTGATACCAACCAATTCTAAACCCCCCGCCCCTCCATATCCCACACCCCGGATTGTAAATAATGTAAATAATTCATTGTATATACTCTGATGATTATCTTGTGTGATGACTGTATTATGAAAATAGTATATATCTGTATCATGAATCAATTTAAGTGGACCCCGACTTAAACAAGTTGAAAAACTTATTGGGGTGATACCATTTAGTGGTCAATTGTACGGAATATGTACTTCACTGTGCAATCTACTAATAAAAGTTTCAATCAATCAATCAATCAATCAATCAAAAAAACACTTGGTGAGTTGGATGTCCTTGCTCGGACCCTTTTAAGTTTGCCCAATAAACTGCTGACAGTTGATCTCTTCTCATGTCTAAGGGTTTTTCATTCATTTCTACTTGTAATGCTGCAACTGGGGTTGATTTAGTAGCTCCACAACATAACCTTAAAGCCTGTGATTGGATCCTGTCTATTTTCCCAAGTAATGTTTTTGAAGCAGATTGGTAAATGATGCATCCATAATCAATAACAGATCGAATTAAAGTGATATATATTGCTTTCAATGTCTGCCTATCAGCCCCCCAATCTTCACCCCTCAAAGCCCTCATTATATTTAATACCTTTTTACTTTTCTCCACTATTTTGCTGATGGTTGACCAGTTAATATATTTATCAAACCATATTCCCAAATATTTAAATACTTGTACCTCTTCTATATTTTCTTCATAGTTTAATTTGGAGCTTGTTTTGAACTTTCCTCTTTGTAAAATGTATGACTTTAGTCTTTCCAACAGAGAATCTTAAACCCCAAGCTGTTCCCCATTCTTGACCATTATTTACCGCTTTTTGAATCTTCTTTTCTATATGATTAGTATTTCTACCTCTCTTCCACATCACTCCATCAGCAGCAAACAATGCCACCTCCACTAACCCTCCCACTTCACTAAAAACTTCATTTATCATTATCGAAAATTGTACTGGACTTATTATACTCCCTTGCGGGGTCCCATTTTCCACTTCATATTCTCTACTATATTCATTCTCTATTTTTACTAATATTGTTCTACTTGTTAAGAAGTCTTTTATCCATTTATACATTTTCCCTCTAATCTCAATTTTATTAAATTTTATCAGCAACCCCTGTTTCCACAACATATCATAAGCTTTCTCTATGTCAAAAAATACTGCAATTATACTTTATTTGTCCTTTTCTAATTTCCTCTTCCAGCTGCACTGCTGGGTCGTTTGTGTGCTTTCCGAAATCCTTTTTGGTAGTTTTTTATTATTTCTTTTGACTCTAAATAATATACTAGTCTTTCATTAATAATTTTTTCCATTACTTTGCCCAAATTTGAGGTCAATGCTATCGGCCTATAATTACCTGCCTCTTCCGGGTCTTTCCCTGGTTTGCATATTGGAATTATTACAGCTTCTTTCCACTCAGCTGGTAATTTTCCTTCTTCATATATCCTATTATATAATTTCAAGACCACTTCTTTGCCGATGCTACATTAAGTTTTTGATCATCTGATAACTCACCTGGTCTTTTCCTGGTGTCGTATTTTTAACCTTTTTCAATATTCGAACCATTTCATTCAAAGAAAATGTCATATCCATAGTGTTGCTAAAGCCATTATCGTTATCTTCCATCGTTTCCCCAATATTTAAACTACCGGTAATTGTTTCTTCTCTCTTTTCTTTTTTTCTACATTTCTCAAATTATCTTTACTGTGCACTTTAACAAATGTTTTTGCTAAAAGTTCTGCTTTTTCTTTATTTTCTACCACACCGTGTCCCGTCTTTCATCACATGATTTTTATGTTCACTTCTGATCCCTGACATTTTCTTGATCATTCCCCACCCTTGGCCTAAAGGAGTAGTTCTATTTAGTGATTCACAAAATGTTCTCCAATAGTGTTTTCTTGTCTTTTTAATAACGTACCTTACTTTAGCTTGGTGCCTTTTATACTGGATCATATCTTGAAAATTATGTGTTTTTCTTAATATTCTAAATGCTCTATTTCGTTCTTTTATTGTGTCTGTGCACGCTTGTGTCCACCACAGCACTATCTTAATTATTTTCTTTATTCTACTCCTTGGTATGCTTTGTTTGGCTGCTTCCATTATGCACTTTGTAATATCTGTATTTAGTATTTCAATATCTTGATTTATATCCACTTCCTTTAATGTCATGTCTGTAATTTCCCTAAATTGACCCGAGTCACCATGACTATACTTCCATCTTCCTTCTTTCTTAGTGCTTTCTGTCTTTTGGTTTATGTTTATGTGAATGAAAATTGGGTCGTGATCACTTCCTATAGTGCTGTCTTTATTTACTTCCCACTCCACCTTTCCTGCTAACCCTTGTGACACTAGTGTTAAATCTATTGCTGTTTCTTTACCCGTAACTACATCTAACCTTGTTCCCGACCCATCATTCACACACACCAATTTTTCCTCCAAAAATGCTTCCAATGTTTCCCCATTCCAGTCATCCCTTTCACCCCACATTGTGCTATGTGCATTAAAGTCACCACACCAAATGATATTGCCACTCCAGTGCTCGACTATTGTTTCTCGTTGATGTATTTGTAATTTCTTGCATGGATTATAGAAGTTTAGCACTTTGTACCTTTCTTTATTATTCCATACTTCTACCCCTACTATTTCTAGTTCTTGTGTTACTTTTAATATTGTATAATGCATGTCTTCTTTAATTAATATGGCACATCCTCCTCCTTGCCCATCGTCCCTATCTTTACGTATTGTTATACAGGTATATCCTTTTATTATAAAGTTAAATTTTGGCTTCAGCCATGTTTCTTGAATACATATTATATGTGGTTTAGTTTTCATATTATTAATAAATCCCTTTAATTCCTGTCCGTTTGCTATTAAACTTCTGGCATTCCACTGAACAATTAACATGGCGTTGGATTGTGGTAACATGACTCCGTCTCGTCTGCTCTCTGTAGTTCACGTTGCACATGTTCCCAAGATAGTTCTTTTACAGCATCTCTGTCTGGACTGGAGCCTGCAATGCCTCAGACTGGAAGTCTCTCCAGAGAGTGGTGAGGACGGCGGAAAAGATCATCAGGACTCCTCTTCCTCCTATCCAGGAGATCGCAAAAAGCCGCTGCCTGACCAGGGCTCAGAAAACCTGCAAAGACTCCTCCCACCCCAGCCAAGGACTGTTTTCACTGCTGGACTCTAGAAAGAGGTTCCGCAGCCTCCGAAGCAGAACCTCCAGGTTCTGTAACAGCTTCTTCCCTCAGGCCGTAAGACTCTTGAACTCATCATAATTAAATTATCCCCTCAACTCCCCCCAAAATGGATTAACTCGCTGGAATAAAAAAGACAATATAACATACATCCATAAACGTGGACGCATGTGAAAAAGTGCAATATATTTATCTGTACAGTAATCTATTTATTTATATATATTTATTTATTTTATCCATCCATCCATCCATTTTCTACCGCTTATTCCCTTCGGGGTCGCGGGGGGCGCTGGAGCCTATCTCAGCTACAATCGGGCGGAAGGCGGCGTACACCCTGGACACGTCGCCACCTCATCGCAGGGCCAACACAGATAGACAACATTCACACTCACATTCACACACTAGGGCCAATTTAGTGTTGCCAATCAACCTATCCCCAGGTGCATGTCTTTGGAAGTGGGAGGAAGCCGGAGTACCCGGAGAGAACCCACGCAGTCACGGGGAGAACATGCAAACTCCACACAGAAAGATCCCGAGGCCGGGATTGAACTCACGACTACTCAGAACCTTCGTATTGTGAGACAGACGCACTAACCCCTCTTCCACCGTACTGCCTATTTATTTTATATATATATTATATATATATTATTTATATATATTTATATATTTATATTTGCACCTTATTGCTTTTTTATCCTGCACTACCATGAGCTTATGTAACGAAATTTTGTTCTTATCTGTGCTGTAAAGTTCAAATTTGAATGACAATTAAAAAAAAAAAAAAAAAAAAAAAAAAAAAAAAAAAAAGGAAGTCTTTTACATTTAAAAACTTTGCTGCTGCTTTGACGATTATTTTGATCTTCTCAGTCTTATTTGTTGCCTGTTCTGTACAGTTTATTACGTATGCCAGGAACACAACTAGTTTGTCCATGGAAATTCCTGTATTTGCTGCCGCATGTTTTTTATTACTTGAACTATTCTCATTTCTGCCTTGTTCTCCAATTTCTTGATATCTTACTTTAACTGCCTCTGCATATGTAATATTTCTTTCAACTCTGATTTGCTGCACTTCTGTTGCCTGTTTCCTCATGACACAGCCCCCATAAGCTGCTGTGTGATTCCTGCCACAGTTACAACACTTGACCTGTTCATGACTTCCACATTGTCCATATTCATGCTCCCCTCCACACCTTCCACATCTCATTTTAGCATGACACACACTAGCTATGTGCCCATAGCGTTGGCACTTGAAACAGCGTACTCGGGGTGGGACGTAAGCTCTAACGTAGAAGCTTAAAAACCCTATCATGATTCCTTCCGGGAGGACTTCCTCGACAAACTGCACTAGCACAGATTCGCTCTCCGTCTTTTCTCCGTTTCTAAATGCCAGCATTCTCTTCATCATTGTGACAGTTCCCCCTTTTATTTCTCTTTTCAAATCATCTAAATTTTCACCTCTTGGGATTCCTGTCACGACTCCTCTTGCCCCCTTTTGTTCTCCCACTTCGATATTTTCCTTTATTATCTTGTTGCACAGCTTTTGCAACCGCATTGCTTTGTTCTTTTGCTCTGCATTTTTACACTTGATCAAAAGCTGTCCGTCCCTCAGCACCTTCGCCATCTCCAACTCTCCAATGTCCTTTTTTCATCCCTTAACCAGTGTCATCAAACTAATATTGTTCATGTCTTGATCTAATTTAAATGTATATATAATTGTGGAAGTTGCCTTCCAGTGGGTCCTCCAGACCAGTGGTCCCCAACCTTTTTGTAGCTGCGGACCGGTCAACGCTTGAAAATTTGTCCCACGGACCTGGGGGGAATGGTAATTTTTTTAAATTTTTTTGTCATAAAGAAATAAAATCATGTGTGCTTACGGACTGTATCCCTGCAGACTGTATTGATCTACCGTATATTGATATATAATGTAGGAACCAGAAATATTAATAACAGAAAGAAACAAGCCTTTTGTGCGAATGAGTGTGAATACTCATTCACACTCAAATGGGGGAGGGAGGTTTTTTGGATTGGTGCACTAATTGTAAGTGTATCTTGTTTTTTATGTTGATTTAACCATCCATCCATCCATCTTCTTCCGCTTATCCGAGGTCGGGTCGCGGGGGCAGCAGCCTAAGCAGGGAAGCCCAGACTTCCCTCTCCCCAGCCACTTTGTCCAGCTCCTCCCGGGGGATCCCGAGGCGTTCCCAGGCCAGCCGGGAGACATAGTCTTCCCAACGTGTCCTGGGTCTTCCCCGTGGCCTCCTACCGGTCGGACGTGCCCTAAACACCTCCCGAGGGAGGCGATCGGGTGGCATCCTGACCAGATGCCCGAACCACCTCATCTGGCTCCTCTCGATGTGGAGGAGCATCGGCTTTACTTTGAGCTCCCCCCGATGACAGAGCTTCTCACCCTATCTCTAAGGGAGAGCCCTGCCACCCGGCGGAGGAAACTCATTTCGGCCGCTTGTACCCGTGATCTTGTCCTTTCGTATTCCATTTTGTACTCCCTCGTCCCAGGAAGAATGCTTTGCGGACATCTTTTATTTATAGATCTTTATCACTCTGGAATAACCTGCCTCAAATTCTCACCGGCATTGAAAGTAAACAGGTTTTTGAAAAGAGAGTAATATTTTATCTGAGTCTTTAAATTAGTTTGCTCGTTGATGATTTGTTTGGTTTTATATTGTGTAGTTATATTTATAAGGTAATTATTATTCTGTGACTGTAAATTGTTTGCTTGTTTCCTTATTGATGCTTTTTTTTTTTTTTTTTTTCTGTATTGTGTAGTTATAATTATATGCTTTTACTTGTAATTGTATTGAATTGTGGACCCCAGGAAGACTAGTGGGTTGTTGAGGCAACCAGCTAATGGGATCCTTAATAAAAATCAAAAATCAAATACATATAATATATTTAATTTAACAGGAAAAGTGTATGTGTACTATACAACACGTCTTCATCTTCGTCCTAATCCCTGGAACTCTGAAATAATGGAGAGGCAGCTATGTGTGCGTGTATGGGTCCAAGCAGGAATTATTTTTGTTTCACCAATGATGGGTTTATGAGGGGTCAGTGGGGGGGGGGTCACCCTTTACCGTGTCACCTGTTTCTACACATCTGTTGTTTAACCATCCGTGACAGTTCAGAGTTAAAAAAAAAAAAAAAAATTAGGAAAACAGGTGTCCTGTTTATTTATAATTCTGGTAAATATGTTGTCCTGGTGCTTTTAGATCTGTCTGCTGCGTTCGACACCGTCGACCACGCCACCTTAATCACTCGTCTTGAGAACTGTGTGGGCATTAAGGGCGTCGCCCTCAACTGGTTCCGGTCTTACCTAACCGACAGGAGTTTTTGTGTAAAAGTAGACAGTTTTATGTCTTCCACAGCTCCTTTACCACATGGGGTCCCCCAGGGCTCAATCCTTGCCCCAATCTTATTTGCGCTTTACCTTCTCCCCCTTGGTTCTATTTTTAGGAAGTACAGTATTGCATTTCATTTTTATGCCGATGATTGCCAGATTTATTTTCCCATGGCACAAAATAACACGGTTCAACGTCTTATTGACTGCCTGCACGACATCAAAGTCTGGCTTTCAGTTAACTTCCTGAGCCTAAATGAAGACAAAACAGAAGTTATGTTGTTCGGTCCAAGTCGCTCTTCCTCCCCTAACGTTGACCTCGGCACTCTGACCCCGTATCTCTACGACTGTGTCACAAACCTGGGGGTAAAGTTCGACTCAGATTTTAAATTCGAAAAACAAATCAGCAGCGTCGTTCAAAAAAGCTTTTATCAATCACGCCAAATAGCGAAAGTGAAACCGCTTCTATCAGGACATGATCTCGAGAAATTAATCCACGCCTTTATCTCGAATCGTTTAGACTACTGCAATGCCCTGTATGTAGGCATTAGCCAGGCCTCCCTCGCCCGCCTGCAGCTCGTGCAGAACTCTGCTGCTCGTCTGTTAACACAGACCCGCAGACGTGAGCACATCACCCCTATATTAGCGTCCCTTCACTGGCTCCCTGTGCGTTATCGAATCAATTTTAAACTCCTTTTATTTGTTTTTAAATGTCTAAACAACCTCGCGCCAACCTATCTCTCCGACCTCCTTCAGCCTTACTGCCCCACCCGATCCCTAAGATCAGCCGATCAGCTGCTACTGACGGTCCCTGACACAAGGCTGAAGCTTAGAGGTGACAGAGCTTTCGCCGTTGCTGCTCCCAAGCTCTGGAACGACCTACCTCTGAGTGTTAGACAAGCCTCCTCTCTTCCTGTTTTTAAATCTCTCTTAAAAACATACTTTTATTCCATGGCTTTTAACACTGAGTGATATCCATCCTGCAATGGCGCCCCATAATACACCTGCTGTGAACCTGTTTTTATGTTTTTCTATTTTATTTATTTATTTTTTATTATGTCCTGTTTGTGTTGTGTTGTGTTTGCTCGGTACTCGTATTATCTTTTAACCTGCCCATTGTACAGCACTTTGGCTACCCCTGTGGTAAATTTTAAATGTGCTGTATAAATAAAGTTGATTTGATTTGATTTGATGATAAAAGTCATTGCTGTTGATTGAGATAACAGCGAAAGACAAATAGGAGCAGTCATATAAGCATGCAAGAGTTGTAACTTCAGCAACAGTGGTACATTTGAGAGCATTGTAAATGACACGATATATATTTAATATTATCCAGTTAATTAAATTAATTTTGATTTTTCGTAGTAATGGGAACAGTCACACCCTTCATGATTGAATGTAACCATGCTCTTCATCATTGGATGAATGCTGAGACAACTGATTATACAATGACTTCTCATCATCCTGTCAGTTTCTAACTAACCCTAACACCGTCCACTATTTTCAAGAATGTTTTATTATGCTCCATTTAATCTTACTTTATATCATGGTCAAACTATGGAAGTTAGAAATAAGTTATCTTTGTTTCTAAAATATATCTTGATTTTAAATACCACCGACAGATTAAATATTTTTTTACCAATATTAAAATATATTATGCAACAATAGTTTTTACAATACTACAAATAATACTAAAGTCATGATGTTGATTGTATGGTCTAGTTTAGGCTTTAAGCCACATCATGCAGTTAAAAAAGATGACCAATTAGTTTCATATGAATGGTAACTGATTAAAGCTATTAATGTTTTTCAGATCTTCCCATATTACTTTTAAACTTTAAATGTCTACTTTTTATCACTGTAAGATTTTCAGAAAAATATATTGAGTTAATTTTTTATGATGACAAGATTTTTGAGTCATGTCTTGTGACAATTTCCCTTGTGGATCATTAAAGTTTGTCTAAGTCTAAGTCTAAGTAAATATCGTTAATGTTTAATCCACATATTTTTTTAAATATTTAACACAATGTTTTAATTGCCTGTCACTACATTGTAGGAATATTGATAGTTTTCTTTTTTTTGTAATGTCCACATGTTTAATATACGTATTAAAGTTGCATTATAAGTGTATCTTTTATTGTCATTGTACAACAATACAACACAATTGAATGAATAGCTGCAAGTCAACTTTAGCTTCTTGATTTTATAATGTTTCGTGTTTGGTGCTTTTAGACTACCATCCATTCCCATGCTTTTATCATTGCTTTTTCCTAAATCTAACCTTGTTTGTGTGTACGTTCTTCACCTGCAGATAATGTTTTCTTGTATGTTAGTATTTTAGAACGGCTCTTTTTCAAAACTAACAGACGGCAGAAATACAAGGTGACTTTAATAATGGTCTTCGCAACAATAATAATGCAAACTATATTTGTATGTGTATCTCATTTTTCCCAGTTTAATCATTTGTATTACAATTGCACACCATGCACATTTGTGCTTTAGTACACATGATGGATAAGCAGGGTAGTCTTACTGCATTTGTACATCTATTTACTAAAGTTATGTTAAACCACACCCAAACCTGTTCACCCAATTACTTTTTTCAATCGCCTTTTTTTCTTTCTTTTTTATTCACTACTCTGTTTGTCAGTGTGTTAGCAAGTTTGTTTTTCAAAACCTGTTCAACATTTTAGGATTTTCTTCTTTTTTTTGCTAGCAATATTTTACATGTTTAAGAGCAGAATGTTTCTCACAACCCTGCTACACTTGTACATCTATACATTAAGGTTAGGTTAAGGTAAATAATTATGTTACTCTTTAACTATTTGTGTGTACATACCTTACTGATTAATATTGGCTGATTTTCACATACATATTTCTAGTCATTGCTTTCAACACTTTCAACTGATTTTCAGTTGTAGTTCTTAAAAAAAGCTCATATATAAACAATTAGCTTTTATTTGGATGAAACAATGGCTAAAACTAATAATGCTAAAGTTTTACAATGCATTTACTTTTGTGTATTTACTTTTGTTTAGCTGCATCATTTCTAAGTGATTTCTACTACTTCTTGTAGAAACATTGATAATTCAAAAACTTAATAATAAATAGATTGCAATGTAATTGTACTACTGCTATAGTTCGGGCAGCATTAAACTCTTATAGCAACATATTCAAGTGTTACATTTTTTAATCTTCCATCCATCCATCTTCTTCCGCTTATCCGAGGTCGGGTCGCAGGGGCAGCAGCCTAACCAGGGAAGCCCAGACTTCCCTCTCCCCAGCCACTTCGTCCAGCTCCTCCCAGGGGATCCCGAGGCGTTCCCAGGCCAGCTGGGAGACATAGTCTTCCCAACGTGTCCTGGGTCTTCCCCGTGGCCTCCTACCGGTCGGACGTGCCCTAAACACCTCCCGAGGGAGGCGATCGGGTGGCATCCTGACCAGATGCCCGAACCACCTCATCTGGCTCCTCTCGATGTGGAGGAGCAGCGGCTTTACTTTGAGCTCCCCCGGATGACAGAGCTTCTCACCCTCTCTCTAAGGGAGAGCCCCGCCACCCGGCAGAGGAAACTCATTTCGGCCGCTTGTACCCGTGATCTTGTCCTTTTGGTCATAACCCAAAGCTCATGACCATAGGTGAGGATGGGAACGTAGATCGACCGGTAAATTGAGAGCTTTGCCTTCCGGCTCAGCTCCTTCTTCAACACAACGGATCGATACAGCGTCCGCATTACTGAAGATGCCGCACCGATCCGCCTGTCGATCTCACGATCCACTCTTCCCTCACTCGTGAATAAGACTCCGAGGTACTTGCACTCCTCCACTTGGGGCAGGGTCTCCTCCCCAACCCGAAGATGGCATTCCACCCTTTTCCGGGCGAGAACCATGGACTCGGACTTGGAGGTGCTGATTCTCATCCCAGTCGCTTCACACTCGGCTGCGAACCGATCCAGTGAGAGCTGAAGATCCTGGCCAGATGAAGCCATCAGGACCACATCATCTGCAAAAAGCAGAGACGTAATTCTGCAGCCACCAAACCGGATCCCCTCAACGCCTTGACTGCGCCTAGAAATTCTGTCCATAAAAGTTATGAACAGAATCGGTGACAAAGGGCAGCCTTGACGGAGTCCAACCCTCACTGGAAACGTGTCCGACTTACTGCCGGCAATGCGGACCAAGCTCTGACACTGATCATACAGGGAGCGGACCGCCAAAATACTCTCTGAGCACTCCCCACAGGACTTCCCGAAGGACACGGTCGAATGCCTTCTCCAAGTCCACAAAGCACATGTAGACTGGTTGGGCAAACTCCCATGCACCCTCAAGGACCCTGCCGAGAGTATAGAGCTGGTCCACGGTTCCACGACCAGGACGAAAACCACACTGTTCCT
This sequence comes from Nerophis lumbriciformis, assembly GCF_033978685.3. Taxonomy (NCBI): domain Eukaryota; kingdom Metazoa; phylum Chordata; class Actinopteri; order Syngnathiformes; family Syngnathidae; genus Nerophis; species Nerophis lumbriciformis. Next base: position 52,947,246 of record NC_084549.2, on the reverse strand, counting down.
CCTGAATCCGAGGTTCGACTATCCGGCGTAACCTCCTCTCCAGTACACCTGAATAGACCTTACCGGGAAGGCTGAGGAGTGTGATCCCACGATAGTTAGAACACACCCTCCAGTTCCCCTTCTTAAAGAGAGGAACCACCACCCCGGTCTGCCAATCCAGAGGTACCGCCCCCGATGTCCACGCGATGCTGCAGAGTCTTGTCAACCAAGACAGCCCCACAGCATCCAGAGCCTTAAGGAACTCCGGGCGGATCTCATCCACCCCCGGGGCCTTGCCACCGAGGAGCTTTTTAACTACCTCAGCAACCTCAGCCCCAGAAATAGGAGAGCCCACCACAGATTCCCCAGGCACTGCTTCCTCATAGGAAGACGTGTTGGTGGGATTGAGGAGGTCTTCGAAGTATTCCCTCCACCGATCCACAAAATCCGCAGTCGAGGTCAGCAGAACCCCATCCTCACCATACACGGTGTAGATAGTGCACTGCTTCCGCTTCCTGAGGCGGCGGATGGTGGTCCAGAATCGCTTCGAAGCCGTCCGGAAGTTGTTTTCCATGGCTTCCCCGAACTCCTCCCATGTCCGAGTTTTTGCCTGGGCAACCGCTGAAGCCGTACAACGCTTGGCTTGTCGGTACCTGTCCGCTGCTTCAGGAGTCTTATGAGCCAAAAGAACCCGATAGGACTCCTTCTTCAGCTTGACGGCATCCCTCACCGCCGGTGTCCACCAACGGGTTCAAGGATTACCGCCACGACAGGCACCAACTACCTTGCGGCCACAGCTCCAATCAGCTGCCTCGACAATAGAGGCGCGGAACATGGTCCACTCGGACTCAATGTCCAGCACCTCCCTCATGACATGTTCATAGTTCTTCCGGAGGTGGGAATTGAAACTCTCTCTGACAGGAGACTCTGCCAGACGTTCCCAGCAAACCCTCACAATGCGTTTGGGCCTGCCAGGTCTGTCCGGCATCCTCCCCCACCATCGCAGCCAACTCACCACCAGGTGGTGATCGGTTGAAAGCTCCGCCCCTCTCTTCACCCGAGTGTCCAAAACATGAGGCCGCAAATCCGATGACACAACTACAAAGTCGATCATGGAACTGCGGCCTAGGGTGTCCTGGTGCCAAGTGCACATATGGACACCTTTATGTTCGACCATGGTGTTCATTATGGACAATCAGTGACGGGCACAAAAGTCCAATAACAAACACCACTCGGGTTCAGATCCGGGCGGCCATTCTTCCCAATCACGCCTCTCCAGGTTTCACTGTCGCTGCCAACATGAGCATTGAAGTCCCCCAGTAGAACGAGGGAATGACCCGGGGGAGCACTCTCAAGTACTCCCTCGAGCGAATCCAAAAAGGGTGGGTACTCTGAGCTGCCGTTTAGCGCGTAAGCGCAAACCACAGTCAGGAACCGTCCCCCCACCCGAAGGCGGAGGGAAGCTACCCTCTCGTCCACCGGGTTGAACTCCAACGTGCAGGCTCTGAGCCGAGGGGAAACAAGAATTGCCACCCCAGCCCGTCGCCTCTCATTGCCGGCAACGCCAGAGTGGAAGAGAGTCCAGCCCCTCTCGAGAGAACTGGTTCCAGAGCCCATGCTGTGCGTCGAAGTGAGTCCGACTATAACTAGCCGGAACTTCTCGACCTCGCGCACTAGCTCAGGCTCCTTCCCCCCCAGCGAGGTGAGCCCAAGAGCTAGCTTCTGTAGCCGAGGATCGGACCGCCAAGTGCCCTGCCCTCGGCTTCCGCCCAGCTCACACTGCACCCGACCTCTATGGCCCCTGCTATGGGTGGTGAGCCCATTGGAGGGGGGACCCACGTTGCCTCTTCGGGCTGTGCTCGGCCGGGCCCCATGGGGACAGGCCCGGCCACCAGGCGCTCGCCATCGTGCCCCGCCTCCGGGCGTGGCTCCAGAGGGGGGCCCCGGTGACCCGCGTCCGGGCGAGGCAAATCTGGGTCCTTTATTTTTATTCGTCATGGAGGTCTTCGATCGGTCTTTTTTTAATCTTGTCAAATTAAATATATATAAATCACATCAAATCATAGAGGCCATAAGGCGGGACATACACACCGGATGACAGGGGGCGGGACATACGCACCGGATGACAGGGGCTTAGAGGTCGTAAATCATTTTAAGTAATGGGTTTTTTGACAGTTTGACACAAAGTGGGTTTTTCATTCTCTTATGTTGCTCAAAAAGGTTCATTATGTCTTTTTATTCATATACTTTTTCAAATGTTATTGTAATCAGACCATATTTTCGGTATTAAAAAAATTAAATAAATAAATAAAAAATAAATAAATAAATATATATATATATATACGTATATACATATATATATATATATATATATATATATATATATATATATATATATATATATATATATATATATATATATATGCGAATGAATCCGAATTAAAACAAAGCCATAAGTCATACAATATTCTAATTTTAATAATTTCTATAACCCCCTTGGCCCCTTTTTTAAAAGGGTTTGATCCACAGACTCCACACAGCGCGGTTCATCCATCATTCTTTCCTCATCAAAATTAATTGAGCGCACGCGAACTTCAGCAGGGTTAAGTTGCCCCCCAAAAGCACAAGTCCGAGCACCAGAAGAAAGTTGAGAAGAAGGCCAGGAGTAGGTGCAACAGAGCAGGGGCCCAGGACATATCTATCTATCTATCTATTAGAGATGCGCGGATAGGCAATTATTTCATCCGCAACCGCATCAGAAAGTCGTCAACCATCCGCCATCCACCCGATGTAACATTTGATCAGAACCGCACCCGCCCGCACCCGCCCGTTGTTATATATCTAATATAGACGATGCAAGGCATTAGTGAGGTTATAAAGCTTTTGCCTGTTAAAGAAAGGAGACTGATCCAATGCAGCACAGACATTCGCGTGCCACGCTGTCACGACCCAGACGCACACCAGTGCGCAATCATATGGGAGCCGCGCTGAGCGCACCTCCAAGCGCGTCTCGCTGCCGGCGACGGCCGGGTATGGGCCCGACGCTCCAGCGCCATCCATTTTCAGGGCTAGTTGATTCGGCAGGTGGGTTGTTACACACTCCTTAGCGGGTTCCAACTTCCATGGCCACCGTCCTGCTGTCTATATCAACCAGGGTGAGCCCCACCCCTTTCGTGAGCGCACTGCGCGCGGAGTGACCCCTGTTACGCGCCCCCGGCAACAGGGGTGGCGGGCAGGTAAGCTGCGCGGGCGGAGCGCGCGGAGTGACCCCTGTTACGAGTCCCCGGCCACGGGGGTGGCGGGCAGGTAAGCTGCTTACCTGCTGCGCGTGACGCCGGCCGCGGCGAAGGCGGACGAGGCGGGGTGTCGGTGCGGTGGGCGCGGTGGTGACCCTGGACGTGCGTCGGGCCCTTCTCGCGGATCGCCTCAGCTACGGCTCCCGGTGGGGCCCTCTCGGGGGAAGGGGCCTCGGTCCCGGACCCCGGCGAGGCGTCCCTTCTCCGCTCCGTAAAAGTGTCCATCTCTTTTTTTTTTTTCTTCTGTTGTGGCATATGCAGCAGGTGCCTGCTCGTTTTTCGTATGTGGGTAACAACATTTAACTATGTATATATATTTCCGAATTGGTTTAACTGCCACCCGCCTGAATCTATTTAAAATCTAATTTTTTTTTATTTCAACCGCCCGACCCGACCCGACCCGCGGATAAAATCTAATTTTTTTTAATTTCATCCGCCCGATCCGCGGATAATCCGCGGACTCCGCGGTTGTGCCCGCAAACCGCGCATCTCTACTATCTATCTATCTATCTATCTATCTATCTATCTATCTATCTATCTATCTATCTATCTATCTATCTATCTATCTATCAAAGTTTGATTTATTTTTCATCCCCCACCATGTTTTCTTTTTGTATTATAATACCTTCTACTTCTATTACTGTTAGATACTGTTAGTTGTTTGGTATGTTAGTTTCTGACTGATATCTAATGTATGCGTTGTTGGTAATGTTTCTGCTGCATTGGTGCTAAAATAAAAACGACCGTGGTTTAATGTCACCCACCACCCAGCCACTAGTTGGCGGTAGCGCATCCGTCCTTCAGACACAGAAACATATGAGTGCGCCACAGTGATATAAATCCAGCGAAGAAGAAGCCAACCACTGTCAGCCCAGCTGGTCTCACGCCTGTTTGTCGATTTGTAATATTTACACTCTGCATAAGAACTATTGCCATGGAGAAAGATATTATTGTCTCTCTTGAGGATTTAGGGTAAGTGAATGAAAAAAACACATGCGGTGGTATTAATCAACGTACAACTGGTATTTGAAATGCTAGCCAAATCTGTCTACGTTAAGCTAACGTGACGTACGTGACTGGTCGAGTTAAAACTGTACAGTACTTTCTAACGGCGGTCTGACATTAATTTCCGTCCATGTAATCTACAAATGCCCAATTTAAAGTCGTGATGACCAAGCAGTGGTTTATTTAGAACGGTTTGTAAGATTACTTAGCTGGAATTCATTTTTTTTTTGCCCTCAATTGACATAGATCGGATATTTTTTGCCAGCCCAAACGCTCCAAAGTGCTTCAAAAATGATATTTTTTGATAAGGTAAGGGCCACATAAGGAGGTAGTTCGAATCCGTTTTGAATCGGATCTTTTCAAATGTGACTGCAGTGTCAGGTGTCACTACCCGACCGGTTCCGGAAAACCCGATCGGACCACGCATTCGCAAAGTCTACGTCACTTCCTGCCAACTTGTTTTACGACAGTTATGTTCGTGCACGCCATTACTGTTTCCATGGTTTTCTGTTTTGTAATCTTTATTTCAATAACATCCATCCATCCATTTCTACCGCCTGTGCCTCTCGGAGTGGCGGGGGGTGCTGGAGCCTATCCCCGCTGCATTTAGGCGGGGTACACGCTGGACAAGTCGCCACATCATCACAGGGCCAACACAGATAGACAGACAACATTCACTCTCACATTCACACACTAGGGCCAATTTAGTGTTGCCAATCAACCTATCCCCGGGTGCATGTCTTTGGTGGTGGGAGGAAGCCGGAGTCCATGCAAACTCCACACAATGTAATATAATCAAATCAAATCAAATCAACTTTATTTATAAAAAACATTACATACAAAACAAAAACATGTTATTTCAGGATACAGTATTTATTTTGAAACTCAATGTGCTCAGCAGCCTTAAATGGCAAAAAAAGGTATCCTTTTTGCAACTTTATTTACATCAAATATATCAGTTTTCATAACTGACAGATTAGCAGAGGTGGGACCAAGTCTCGAGTCAAGTCCCAAGTCAAGACAGGCAAGTCCCGAGTCAAGTTCAAAGTCAAGACTGGAAAGTCTCAAGTCAAGTCCCAAGTCCTGCATTTTGAGTTTCGAGTCCTTTCAAGTCCTTTTAACCACCGACTAATACATTTACACAGATTGTGTATGCTTTTAAAACAAGTGCATTTGAATTTGCAGGAAAAAAATAGTGCTGACATTGCACTTCATAATAGCACTATTAACCAGTCATTTTAAACATTTAACTCATTCCTTTACAGAATAGACACATTTGAAAAAACAAGTGCAGCTGTACTTATTTGCACAAAAGTGTTAACATTGTATTTCCATGGCATATTGCATTGTAACTGATTCCACAGCAGTTTCTATCCTGTTCTTACCTTATCTCATTGTTCTCATCTCATACTGTATGTGTGTTTATGTGGCGTACACATGAAAAACATAAATACATGAACATAACCATGAACAGAGTTGTACTTTTTAGATGTCAGGGCCCTATGCAATATGTACACATTCTTAATATAGTATACATTTTAACTGACCTTTATTTGACTATGTTTGTCTTTTTGTAGGTGGCTAAAATACGCGGTGCTGCTGACCGCCGTCTAACGTTACGTTACTGTGTGTGATACATTGACTAACGTAACGTTATGTGTAGGTACCTCATGCAACCCTGCTTAAAAAAATCACTTGACAAACAGTATGAATAAGGTAGCAAACTGCAGTGGACGCAACAGATTGCCGTGTTTGCAATGACGTTATAACCATAGACATCTTATAAGTAGACAGAGCATTGGCTGCTGTGACGCGAGCAATTTGGCCCCCATCTTGAAGTGGTGATGAGGAGCCGGCGAGCAGCCTAAACTGACAGTTGACAGGTAGAAAACAAAGATGCCGGGCTGGTGTTCAGCGTTTTCCTGCTCAAATGAGCGGACCGTTGAAAATAGTAATCGGGGGATTACTTTTCACAAGTAAGATTTAACATCAACGTACTATTGGTTGTATTTTGTGAAAAGAATATTACCACAGAGTTGAGAAGGAGCAAAGATCTTGAATATTTGTATGTAAAAATCGCAAAGAAATCTTCTGGGGGAGGATGACACCCCTACAGGGGTTTGGTTTACAAACTTTCTGCCCCACCTAAAACAAAATTCACCAGCCGCCACTGCATTCTCAACAATAGACAATACTTTCTTAACAGTTTAATTGTAACCATAAATAAGTCTTCAAGTAATAATATTCAAATACTCACATTGTTGGGTAAGACAGAATTTGGTTTTATTCTGAATCCAGTGAAACAGATTGGTGGTTTTAGCTGATATAAAGACTTTCAGGTGTTTGTATATGTTTATGTTTAAGTATTTGGCAGACGCTTTTATCCAAAGCGACATACTGTACATAAAAATACATATAAAACAATCACTGTAAACATGATCATTTAAGGGAATAATGTAATACAAAATATCAATACAAAGTGTCAAGACAGAATAAACTCTCTGCTGCTGCAGCAACAGAGATACAGTTTATAGGTCCCTAATATATATAGATATCTAATGTATTCATACATTGTTTATGTAGGATATAAGCATGTATATATAACCTAATCATATAGTTTCTTCAAATTAAAAATAGCTGACCGTTTTTTCCCCCTTCTCTGGGATTATATTCCCAATTTTGATCTCGGACGTCTGGTCATTTATAGCATATAAGAATATTCTATTACTGTTAAGCAAACTATGAATAATAAAACACGCCACAACAAGTGTCCTTTATCATAGCTACACGTATGACAAAAACCGCGTGAAAATCAGTGGTATTCAGTGAGGTAAAATTAATTAAATGCGCTGACAGTTCATTGCTCCTGCCAAAAGAATTGCACTGAGTGGAGCGGATAACCACTCCAAGATGGCGGCCCCGCGTCTCGTCTGCGCCAGTAGCGCTCGATGCTGCGTCTACTTAGAAGATGTCTATGGTTATAATGTTAGCAGTGAGTTTACAGCCTCACTGATTTAACTACACAGCAAATAAAAGTCACGTTACTTAGCCAATAAACGTTAGCTTACATTCAAAACTTACCCTTCTTTGTTCAACTTCAAATGTCGAACGAAGTTGGAAGTTATTGCGTCTCAGTCTGTAATCTTCGAACCGCATGCTTTGCATACGGCAATTCGTTTTTTGTTGACCAAGTCGTAGTTTTTATACCCGAACGAAACCAACTTTGGCATCATTTTTTCTCACCGCCGCGTTGTTTGACAATTCTTCTTCGTTGGGTTTCCTGCAATTTGTTTGGATGATAGCTGTGAGATGAAAACAACGTAGATCTAATTTGATTGGCTGTTGTACTGAAAGGAACAACACGCTGCCAAACACGCTGATAGATAGACACACAAGTACAAAATGAAAGATACGCAGCGATCCTGAATAACTTTTTAATCTTTGGGTTTTGGGGAAAGTAGCAAGTCATGTCAAGTCAAATGGCTCAAGTCCAAGTGAAGTCACAAGTCATTGATGTTAAAGGCTAAGTCGAGTTGCAAGTCTCTTTACATTTTGTCAAGTCGAGTCTAAAGTCATCAAATTCATGACTCGAGTCTGACTCGAGTCCAAGTCATATGACTCGAGTCCACACCTCTGCAGATTAGAATTCTACTTTTTGTTATGCCGCAGATATTAAAAAGGTAAAATTATGATTTCTTGTTTACATCTAAAACACTCCTATGTTCAGTTCAGTTTCAGTTTATTTCGAACATGCATACATCCATCCATACAATGTAATACATCACACAATTTGTTTCATTACAATGTAATGTGAACAATAGTGGTCTACATAATGTGTGGTCTACATTACATGTAATGGTGGTTCTTTGGCTGCAAAGATTATGTTTTACAGACCATCTTCAAGCCGCTTTCTGACCGTCTTTTCAGGATCCGCCGTTTTGTGGCCGGTCTTATTTACGTGCCTCCAGTTCGACTGCATCATCTCCCTGCCCATTTCGTTGTAGTTTTTAGCGTTTCCATAGCAAGTCTACTAACAGACTACAAGTAAAAACTATACGCCCGGGACGCTATTTTACTATTAGAAATGGCAATAGCGGAAGATGCATGTCTATGTGCGAGGCTGTCTGCCTCATAACAAGAGGATAGCGGAGAAAGAAGGAGCTTATTGACTACAGCGCGGACTACAATACCGGACGCGCGCAACATACTCGGGGTACATTTATACCGTATATGGATAGGCAGTGTTTCCCACAGGGCAGGCATCTATTTGTGGTGGTGTGGTCGGGGGGCGGGGGGTGGTGGCGGCAGCGGCGATGACCAAGAAGAACGCGGAGTTGGAATATAACTTTATGTACATATTTATATACAGATTTGAACAATTAGTTATTCACTGAAATATATTTATTAATTGTGGTTCTTACAAAAAATATATCTTATAAAATATAAAAGCTAAAATGTCTCTTAAAGCTCTGCCCCTTTAATTAGTGCATACTAAATAATTTAACTTTAGCCTACTACTACAACCATATTATTTACCAGCAACATAAAGTGAAACAGAGGCAGAGGTGTATGTTTTGTCGTGGTCCTCTCTATAAGGTACATAAGAATATAAATTAGGACCCTTTTCATGAGAAAAGTGCATTTCTGATCTGACCCTGCTTTATTTTTCAGTGTTTGCTGAGTCTCACCTGTTCCCTCCGCCCTAATTTTTCTACTTGCCCGACTTCTCAAATCTACTTGCCCCAATATTTTTACTTGACAACATTTTAACAGCTGGTTGGCTCAGATTGTATTCTTTTCATTGCATTCACATGCTGCAGTGGACAGTGGACATTTTAGCTTGAGTATTAATGTAGTATCTGAAGCACCGTCTCCACCTGTGTTTATTGACAACAGGGTTATAACCTGGACACGTTAGCTCGTCGGTATGAAAACATGTGATTGTTATTACGTCCGTCTGCCCCGGACCCTGAGTCAAACAGCGGCGGTGTTAATGAAGCAGCGTCAGGCTGCTCACCGTCAGTGAAACGCTCGGTGAAATCGCGGATTAACGTTAAATATATGACGAGCCGCGAGCGATGCAGGTATAACCTATCTACCATAACCTATATTACCCTCGTATTTTGATTCCGTCCGTCCGTCTTCGTCTTCGTCTTCGTCTTCTTCGTCTTCGTCTTCTTCTTCTTCTGGCCCACCAGGTGAATTAAGTGCTATTGGCGGAGTTACTATGCATAGGAGGCTACCGCCACCTACTGCACCGGAGTTGTAACTACAAGGTACATTCACAGACAGTCCCATTGCTTTTATGAGCGGTCGAGCGAGTCAAAAGCCGAAAAATCCATTTGTGGCGGACGTAATTCTTTCGTGGCGGGCCGCCACAAATAAATGAATGTGTGGGAAACACTGGATAGGATAGGATGGACTTTTATTTATCCCACAATGGGGTAATTACGTTTTTCCAGTGCACATTTTTACATACAGTAACAGAAGTAAAGCGTGATGAAAAAAAATACTACATATTGTTCACTAATATGTATAGATAGAAGATAAGATACAACAAAAAACCCCACTAAAATCAGTATTGCACACCACGAAAAAAAACATCACAGTAATCACATAAGTCCGTTGTAAAGTCTCATGGCTGTGGGTAAAAAGGACTTGCGATAGCGCTCCTTATAATAATCCACTGACGGTTTTCCCAATTGTGCACATTCCCAACAGCTTGTTTGGCGGAAGTATGAAGGAAGGAAAGATTATTTTATAAATAGCCCGGCAATGCCTCCTAGGTTTGATTTAAAGTTTTCGGGACTTACGCAGATCCGAAATACACAGATACCAAGTGGTAAGTAAAGTTGGTTTTAAGTTTAGTGCCTTGTTTGAAAAAATTTATATTAAAAAATAAATTATTCAGTGGCGCCACCGTGTATTATTCATTGCAATGATAGAAGAGTGAATGTGGTTGTAATTGCAGCAATTATATGATTTTTTTTTTAAATCAACACCTTGTTCATTTAAATGTTCTTGTTCCCTTTTACTACTAGGTAAGCTATTGTTTTTGTTTTTTTTGTTTTTTAATAAATATGAATAATAAACCATTGACAAAACATTCAAATGTCACAGCACGTGGTGTCGGAAATGCTCCGTTGTAAAATATTTTAGGCTTCTTGTGAACATTACAGTGAACCTTCCAGTTGTGAAAAAGAGATAACTGGAAGGTTCACAAGAAATCCTTTTTACATGCAAAAGGGCTTCAGGGGGGGAAAAAATCAACTTTTCTAATGTAGGGCAAACGGGCTGTTGCTTGAGCAGTGGGTATTACTATCTACTTCACTAATTATTAATTTTTAATATTAAATAGTTAACCACATTCTACATGCATACATGTGACGATTGTTGTTTTTTTTCCTTGTACTTTTTACTGATTCTGTGTTGGTTTGTGTTGTTTAATGCCTTCGTGGTTTATCTTGGCTGAGCTTACTAACATAACTACTGTATGTATTAGCAGCACAACAATGCTGAATTAATAAGGAAAGACTAAAGTTGTAACTTTCACTGAATATTTGAACATTTTGTGTCATCATAGGTATCAAGGCCCACTGTTGGAGGTTGGGGCTCTGGATACCAGTGTGAATGGTGGTGCTGCTTCACCAGAGTTTACAAAGCTCTGTGCTTGGATTGTATCAGAGCTCAGACTTTACTGTCAACTGGGGGAGAATGTCCATGCCACAAACTGTAAGAATTAAAATTTGTTTTTTCTCTTCAAAATAGCTTCAAATAACAGTTGCAATGTTTACTAGAATATCTATAGACAATGAATCACATTTAAATGACATTGTTATACAGTGGAACCACCCTCCTGTAAGTCAGTCCGAGTTCATATCAACAAACCGTCTACAGTAGAGATACAACTTTTTCACTTCTCAAGAATTGGTCTATATACCAACATTCAATATAATATCAGCTAGTGCTGGGCGATATAGTAAAAAAAAATTACATCTCCTGCCGCACACCCCCTCGAGATATCTGGTTTCCAATCGATTAATCCAGGTGTGTTAGTCCGACTTTTAAAAAAACGAACACGATCGGATTAAGGTGTTTCCATGGGCTGTAGAAGGCTTATTTAGAGCCGAACTATTTGAGAAATCCGACGAATTTAGTGTATGGACACATACTGACTTTGAACAAGGCGCTGTGTCACTACGCCAGAAACAGAGTTCCTCTGTATTAGCTCCTACACTAGGATGGTTGGATATGACGTCCTATCCCTTTTTCTTCTTCACGGCTTAATTCACACAATGGTCAACCAGCTTGAGCGTAGCAAGTGAAAGTGTGTGTAGGGTTTGATCAGAAAATGCCGTAATGCTGTTCTGTTCTTGGCTGTTCCAGTCATTCAAACAGAAAGATGGGAGAGAGCAATAATAGAGTCTCGAAATAAGTGGTTTATGAAGGTAATAAAGTCAATTAAAAAACGAAAGTGCGTCGAAGGAAATTGCTCGCTAAAATATCACTTTCATCATCTAGTGAAATTCAATAGGACCATGCTTGTGTCTGCAGTGATCACTTTGTAAAATGTTTGTTTGAACATTTCATTTGTTTGACAAAACTTTCTGTGATGCAATCCAGATTATTTTCTGCTATGTTATTAGTGTTTGATAGCAGAACTAAACGTGGAGAAGGGGCAATAAGTCACATTAGTTTGTTATTTTGTGTTTTTTGTGCCTAAGATATAACCACAAAGAACTGGTTGTGCAAATAAACTAACGTCATGTTAAATCTAGAGTTGCAGCTATGGAATATTTTAGTAATCGAGTATTCTATCGAATATCCCGATCGATTAATCGAGTGATCGAATAAATCGTATTTTTGCTTAATTAAGGTTTAATTAAACATGTTAAGATATGCCCTCAATTATAGCGTTTGGCCTAATTGTCTTTTAGTTCCTAAACGCCTGTTTTCATTATTGAAGGCTGACATGCACAGCTAAAATGCGTCCGTGGTTGATTGTGCCAATGTGTGTGTGCTAATAAAAACAAGTGTGCTCACAGCCCTATGTGCTGTGTGGTGTGACCGCATAAATGAAGTTCTTGTCTCTCGTGCGTTTTTGATGATTTTTAAGCGGTGCCGTTGAAATGGTGGTTTCTTCACGCAAATCCACTGAGCTGTTTTCAACCTGCCAACATTGTGCAAGCTATCCAAGTAGCATATGGTTGCATGACTTGAATAACCCGAATAACTTTGCACGACTACTTTCGCGGGGTTACTAATGAATGGCTAATTGAACCCGACAGCTCGAATAGCATTGTCCGTTTTCAACACCTTTTGGCGGCATTTGATGACTTCGCGGGAGCTAGATAACACAGCCTGGTTATCCTAATGAATAACATTTATTTTACTTACACAACTTTTGCGTTTACATTTGATAATAGATGACCTTCCTCGCCTCTGGACGTCCCTCAATTGGATGTTTTCTCGACAGGTGCTACAGCATCGAACTTGTTCTATTGTGGTATGCGAGCTACACTTAACAATGTTTGCATACTACTGCGTTTTCCTTCGATTTTAGTGTGAAGTATTCCAACACCTTAGACAACTTTCGTTGCTTGTTAATTGCCTCGTTTTGCTATGGCTCTTGTCCACTGCTTTCTGCGGCGTCTGCCATTGCGAGTTATGTCGGCGAAAAAGTATTCTGAACTCAAGCGCATTTAAAAGAGCGGTGTTGTGCAGTGCAGGGGGTGTATGATCTGTGACGTAAACACGCTGTGCAACACCTGAACAGTCTGTGCGAAACTTGAGCTTTGGCTACTGTTTACTAAACGAGACAAAATGGCGTAAAAAAAAAAATTAACGAAGCCTCGAGGCAGCGAAAATTCCTCGAAGATTTATAATATATGGACTCTCATTATTATGTTAGATCCACTATGGACTGGACTTTCACAATATTATGTCAGACCCACTCGACGTCCATTGCACCAGGTCTCCCCTAGAGGGGGAGGGGGTTAACCCACATATGCGGTCCTCTCCAAGGTTTCTCATAGTCATTCACATCGACGTCCCTCTGGGTTGTGAGTTTTTTAATTGCCCTTATGTGGGCTCTGTACCGCGGATGTCATTGTGGCTTGTGCAGCCCTTTGAGACACTTGGGATTTAGTGCTATATAAATAAACATTGATTGATTGATTGATTAATTTTGTAATCGAATTACTCAAATTACTCGAGGAATCATTTCAGCTCTAGTTAAATCCATCCATCTATCTTCTTCCGCTTATCCGAGGTTGGGTCGTGGGCGCAGCAGCCTTAGCAGGGAAGCCCGGACTTCCCTCTCCCCAGCCACTTCGTCAAGCTCCTCCCGGTGGATCCCGAGGCGTTCCCAGGCCAGCTGGGAGACAGTCTTCCTAACGCCTCCTGGGTCTTCCCCATGGCCTCCTACCGGTCGGACGTGCCCGAAACATCTCCCTACGGAGGCGTTTGGGTGGCATCCTGACCAGATGCCCGAACCACCTCATCTGGCTCTCGATATGGAGGTGCAGCGGCTTTACTTTTAGCTCCTCCCGGATGACAGAGCTTCTCACCACATCTCTAAGGGAGAACCCCGCCAACCCGGCAGAGGAAACACATTTCGGCTGCTTGTACCCGTGATCTTGTCCTTTCGGTCATAATCCAAAGCTCATGACCATAGGTGAGGATGGGAACATATATCGACCGGTAAATTGAGAGTTTTGCCTTCCGGCTCAGCTCCTTCTTCACCACAACGGATCGATACAGCGTCCACATTACTGAAGACGCCGCACCGATCCGCCTGTCGATCTCACGATCCACTCTTCCCTCACTCGTGAACAAGACCCCGAGGTACTTGAGCTCCTCCACTTGGGGCAAGATGTCCTCCCCAACCCGGAGATGGCACTCCACCCTTTTCCAAGCGAGAACCACGGACTCGGACTTGGAGGTGCTGATTCCCATCCCAGTCGCTTCACACTCTGCTGCGAACCGATCCAGTGAAAGCTGAAGTCATGTTAAATCCTAGTGATAAATATTTTGATTGTTGGTCCAATCCACTGTATTTTCTGTCTTGATTTTCATAACAGAATCTAAAAGCTTAGTTGTTGTGCAGAAAAGCCAAGTGCTTTATTTGACATGGATGACCGCATTATGGCGTCCTTGGTGATATTTGTTAGCATCTATAATTTATCCTTAATAGTATTAATAAACTAATTGAATACATCTCTTGTAGGCTCAACAGCACTGAATCTTGATATCATTAATACTTTATTTGTGGAACCCTCAGATGTAAAGACATAATGTGCCTCCAATCTTTTCTTCTCGAAATACCGTGAGTGTCAAATGAAGTGAGGTAGCAGTAACCTCTTGGTGATGATTAATGGTTTGAATCTATTTTTTCTTATTTTTTTCTTAAGAGTGTAAAAATCATCCAAACTAAAACTTTTTTATGTTCGCTTTTATACTTGCCTCTAAACCTTTCAAAATACGCCTAAATCTGCTCTGATTCAGGTGAATAAACAGTAGCCCTAATGGGGTTTAGCCTGAAACCCGGAAGTGCCCGGATGTCTCTCTAGGTCACGTGATTGCAACCCACCTATAACAATGTCACTATACTTTGGTTAATATGCAGGTCAGTGCATGTAAATGGAACATTGTTGGCTGTTTTTGGATGTTTTTAGAGGGTTTCATAGACGTAATACTAGAATCCCAATTACCTTACTACATTTTAGCTGCCTTGTGCTGTCAGTTTTTTATGATCTAGAAGGCACAAAAGGGAGAAATGTGTGTTCTTGTCTCACATCGGGATTATAGATGCCTCCAAAATAAGTACAATCTTCCTTTTAATATTTGACAAGGAACTGCTTATGAGATGTTTGCTTTTCTATGTGCTGCAGGTCCAAGTGAGGCAGAGAGCTTCCAGCTGGAGATGAGCGGGTTGTTGTCGGAGCTGGCTTGTCCTTACTCCGTCCTCACCAGTGGGGATGTCACCCAACGGCTTCTCAACAGGAACCACTGTCTCCTGTTACTCTGTAGGATTACCGTTTTTTCCTGTGTTTTTGCCTTTTATGAGACAAGCTACATGGCACATTTATCTTCACAAGTCTTTCATACTTTGGAGGAAAACAAGGCACCTCATCTTTTTAAAATCTTAACTTACAAGCTTTATAAGTCCTGTATTTTTTTAAGGATACACAATCTTTTTTTCAAGCCAATACAGATCACTTCCTGCTTCTTAAAACTGATACCAATAACTTAGAATTAAAGTTTGTGCACACAAGGGATGTAACGATAAACGGTGATAACAACTATGGTAAAACTTGCCACGGTTAGTATTATCTTTTTGAAATAAAATTATCGAAAAACTGATCTATAACCACACTTTGATAAACTCACAGACTGACTCGTGCTAGTTTGTTAGCTAGCTTGAATGTTAACATGAATACAAGAGTAATTAACGTCTTTGCCCATCAAGAAACGACATACCCTAATCCAAACTTGTAAAAATACATTAAAGTCTGAGCAGCCTAGATATTCAATTGTGCACATTGAATCTACAGTCTGTGCTGACTTAAAGGCCTACGCGATTTTCTTATTTAAACGGGGATAGCAGGTCCATTCTATGTGTCATACTTGATCATTTTGCGATATTGCCAAATTTTTGCTGAAAGGATTTAGTAGAGAACATCGACGATAAAGTTCGCAACTTTTGGTCGCTGATAAAAAGCCTTGCCTGTACCGGAAGTAGCAGACGAGTAGCGTGACGTCACAGGTTGTGGAGCTCCTCACATCTGCACATTGTTTACAATCATGGCCACCAGCAGCGAGAGCGATTCGGACCGAGAAAGCGACGATTTCCCCATTAATTTGAGCGAGGATGAAAGATTCGTGGATGAGGAAAGTGAGAGTGAAGGACTAGAGGGCAGTGGGAGCGATTCAGATAGGGAAGATTCTGTGAGAGGCGGGTGGGACCTGATATTCAGCTGGGAATGACTAAAACAGTAAATAAACACAAGACATGTATATACTCTATTAGCCACAACACAACCAGGCTTATATTTAATATGCCACAAATTAAACCCGCATAACAAACACCTCCCCCCTCCCGTCCATATAACCCGCCAATACAACTCAAACACCTGCACAACACACTCAATCCCACAGCCCAAAGTACTGTTCACCTCCCCAAAGTTCATACAGCACATATATTTCCCCAAAGTCCCCAAAGTTACGTACGGGACATGCACATAGCGGCACGCACGTACGGGCAAGCGATCAAATGTTTGGAAGCCGCAGCTGCATGCGTACTCACGGTACCGTGTCTGCGTATCCAACTCAAAGTCCTCCTGGTAAGAGTCTCTGTTGTCCCAGTTCTCCACAGGCCAATGGTAAAGCTTGACTGTCATCTTCCGGGAATGTAAACAATGAAACACCGGCTGTGTTTGTGTTGCTGCAGTCGGCCGCAATACACCGCTTCCCACCTACAGCTTTCTTCTTTGCTGTCTCCATTGTTATTGTTATTGTTATTGAACAAATTGCAAAAGATTCACCAACACAGATGTCCAGAATACTGTGGAATTTTGCGATAAAAAACAGACAACTGAGTAGCTGGCCACCATGCTGTACCAAAATGTCCTCCACAATCCGTGACGTCACGCGCTGACGTCCTCATTCCGAGATGTTTTCAGCAGGATATTTCGCGCAAAATTTAAAATTGCACTTTAGTACGCTAACCCGGCCGTATTGGCATGTGTTGCAATGTTAAGATTTCATCATTGATGTATAAACCATCAGACTGCGTGGTCAGTAGTAGTGGGTTTCAGTAGGCCTTTAATAAAGAGGGATCGATCTATACTGAGAAGAATATGACACAGATGGATGTTTTTAAAAAAACACTTTAAGCAGACTGAGGTTTCTACACCATGAAGTGAACTCACATGATGTCATACAAACCGGAAATGAAGCCAAGTGAAAACCTTGCCTTTATTTTATTAATCTTTATCAATAAAGAAATCTAAAACTTTTACAAATTAAATAGGAATATAAAAATTTTAAAACACTCAAATACAAATATGGTTCTTAAAAAGCCAGAACAATATTAAATGTTTCTTTTGCAAAGAAAGTATATTAGTATTCTGTGTGTATTCTTTTAGTACTTGTTTCTAATTCAATTTGGTTAAAAGACTTTAGTGTGTTTGTAAGTACTTTTTGAACACACTCATCAATAAGCAATTATGATAACTGATAATTTTGCTCACAATAACCGTGATAGATGAAATTTTGAGATGGTTACATCCCTAGTGCACACCTTTTTTCTGCTGGTTATGGGGCAGCAGGTCCCTTTTGTAGGCTTTTGAAACACTCGTAGCGACCCTGTGCCAGTTTGTTTACAAGGAGCTCAGAGAAAGACAGACTTCTCATGAGGTCGGAGAAAAGAAGCGCTTGATTTGCTCACCTAACCCACCTACATGTTAGTGTTGCTGTGCGATATTGACAACAATGTATGTCCTGATATAATTTATATCCCAGTAATGATATAATAATACCTGGGATTTATATAGCGCTTTTCTAAGTACCCAAAGTCGCTTTACATGTAGAACCCATCATTCATTCACACCTGGTGGTGGTAAGCTACTTTCATAGCCACAGCTGCCCTGGGGTAGACTGACGGTATGCATCATAATAAAGCATTTATTCCTAAAATTATAAATAATACCAATGTTGCTTAACTTTTCTCCTTTTATTTATAAAACACAGTTTAATTGCAGAGGGTAATTTCACCACACTTACTGTGTGTGTGACTATCAGTGGTACTTTAAATTTAACTTTATATATACAGTAAAAAGAAAGCCAATTTGAAAAAAATATATATTTCTCATACCAGCCCTTTTCGACAATATGTACTTGGTGATGTCCACTGTACATATAAATTTAGAGTTGTCTGCTATACTGCTTGTCATTGACTGGTTTGGTGTGTTTTTATTTTCATCACTTTGCGGTTTTGAGGTAGCGTTAGTATTTTGTTGCATTTTAACATTCTCGCTGTACTGTTCTTCATTTTGCGTCTTCAAGTGATTAGAAAAGAATAGACGTCTTCAAGTCGCTAACTACTTGTTGACAGATTGTTGTTGTTGTTCTGTCGATGTCTGATAATTTTAATACAAACCAAAGCCAAACATAGTAGTTCCTCTTCACTTTTCTTTGTACTTCTTTGGGTTTTGTTGGTTTAGCTTCCATTGTACCATTGTTGACATCCATAATGCTGTCGTGCTCTGGCTGTAAAGTTATTTTTAATTACATAAAAATGCTATTGCGAAGTAGCAATGTTGCTACAGCTACAGCCACAATTTAAGCCAGATGTTGAAATTACGATAATAACAATAATTATATCGTACCATAGACATTTTTATGTTATGTTATATTAGGATATATATTGTTTTATTACAAAGCACCAGTACAATCTTGCATCATTAAAGCGTTTAAAAAAACATTTTTAATCAGTTTTTGGATTTAGCGGTATGATGTCATAATTGCTCATATCGGCCCAATAAATATTTGCTCAATATATATTGTGCACCCCTAGTATTTTTTTAATGAATAATACTGAATTAGTGAGAAAAATACAGGTATCTTTCTTCCCATATTACCTTATTTATATGGTAACAGACAGCATCTATTGGAGATGCATATTTGTTTAGTTACTTTTTGATGTATAATGGTTTAAATTACTGTTTCTAATATTCACAATAACCAAGTGTAACTTTTTATTTAGCGTTTTTGGTGTCGGAGCTTGAGGCTTCCAGGATGATCCTGGTAAACAGACCCCCAAAAAAAGCCGAGGAGTCTGACAGCCCAGCCTTCCAAGAACTGAAGGGCATTTGCGTGACGTTGGGCATGTCCAAGCCTCCAGCCAACATCACCATGTTCCAGTTCTTCAGTGGCGTAGAGAAGAAGGTCAGTTTGGTCAATTTTTTTACTTATTATTGCTTCATGATTATTTGAAATAGGGCGGCACAATTAATCAATTTTTAAATCGTAATCTGATTAAAACTTCCAGATTTAAGTATGACGATGGGAACAAAAGAAAATTGATATTTGTTTTATCATCCAAGCTTGGCTGCTCCTTTTTGCCAGAGCGCTATTGTCAGGTTCAAACACCGAACTATCTATTAAACGAGACAAGAAGCAAGTAATCAGGCAGAGACAGAGTTCTATTTTGCTCATGAGGAGAAACGTATTGGGCTGCACACTCAGTTACAGTCTCTCACTACGCTCTGAGGGGCAGTTCCACGCGCTCTATTTATTCGGGAGTTCCCTAGTTAACATCACTGAGGCTGCCTCTAAAGGGAGGGGTCACACATTATGCAAAGCAGCTCCAGTACGCACAATACGTGACGGAATGTGCTGGGGGCCTTGTGATTGCCTTGTCTCTGCTTTGTCTGCGTGCTGTCGCCTTATCTTCGTTGAGATCCTGGTACGTCCTTGGCTGTTAGCGGGCTAAAACAAAGAAAACATCTGCGGCGAGGCCACCCCTCATATGCCGTGGAAGATAAGTTGTGTGCCCTTGCACGAAGCAGAAAAGAGCACAATAGATAATAACTATAGCAACGGCCTTTAAGCATAAGAGTTGTGTGATAACTTATATATAATTATTCTAACAGTCTGCATAGACATATGGTGCTCCCCACACACACACGTCAGTGGTTCCCATGTATTAATTTATTTGTAGCGACACCTAAATGAATAACTGACTGTTTGGCGCTTCCGGGTTTGCCCTCACTCACTAGCAAATTATAATGGAAGTGTGGCGGATGCATCGTTAATCCGCTTTACTACCCACCTCATACACATCTGCTTTGCCAGAGAAGATGCGGCAGAAGGCTTTTATGGTGCCAATTTTGCGACTTGACGTTATATTTAGCAAGGAGATGTGTGTAATATAAGTGAAAGGAGGAGTGTGTCTTGCGCCGTGTATTTATTCAGTAATTAAATACAAGTGGTCACGAAAAGCGATGTATTCGCCTCGTGAGCACAAATCCGCCTCCATAAACCCAGAGAGTGTGTATACAACTGCGTGACAAGCGTACAGAATGTTTTGTTTACTTGTTTCAATAACATAGGCTCAGCAGCTTTTAGCAACACACTTGCTACTTGCTCATGTTTCTGCAGTGAAACATCGGTTAACGAACGCCTCTATTTACGTTCTTTTCGGTTTACGAACGTTTAGATCGAGGCAACTATGCTTCGTTGCGTGACACATGTCTGGGTGTACGATTGCTACATTCATTTATTTATGAATTTATTCATTTTGTGTGCTCTGAAATAAGTCCACAATTGCAACCATTATCAAAAAAAGACGTTTATAGCAGAGATGTCCGATAATATGGGGCTGCCGATATTATCGGCCGATAAATGCTTTAAAATGTAATATCGGAAATTATCGGTATCTGTTTAAAAAAGTAAAATGTATGACTTTTTAAAACGCCGCTGTACGGAGTGGTACACGGACGTAGGGAGAAGTACAGAGCGCCAAAAAACCTTAAAGGCACTTCCTTTGCGTGCCGGCCCAATCACATGGCATACTTGGTCAACAGCCATACAGGTCACACTGAGGGTTGCCGTATAAACAACTTTAACACTGTTACAAATATGCGCCACACTGTGAACCCACACCAAACAAGAATGACAAACACATTTTGGGAGAACATCCGCACTGTAACACAACAGAACAAATACCCAGAACCCCTTGCAGCACTAACTCTTCCAGGACGCTACAATATACAATACAATATACCCCACCCCCCCAACCCCGCCCACCTCAACCTCCTCATGCTCTCTCAGGGAGAGCATGTCCCAAATTCCAAGCTGCTGTTTTGAGGCATGTTCAAAAAAAAATGCACTCTGTGACTTCAATAATAAATATGGCAGTGCCATGTTGGCATTTTTTTCCATAACTTGAGTTGATTTATTTTGGAAAACCTTGTTACATTGTTTAATGCATCCAGCGGGGCATCACAACAAAATTAGGCATCATAATGTATTAATTCCACGACTGTATATATCGGTATCGGACATCTCTAGTTTATAGGGTTGCTGACTTTGCCGAAGGAGTTTAATATCTTCGCAAGAACGTAGAGAAAGTGCAAGGCCAGGTGGAACAGCTGTTGATAGTCTAGATAAATGCTAGCCGGCAGTAGAATTTTCAGAGGCTATCATTTGAGAGATAGCTTACCAATTATTTTATTTAAACTTCATGTCCAAAAGTGACCATGCTGGAACCCAGCATGGAAGAACAATTTAGGGCTAGCCGTGGGTGTTTGGAAAAGTGTAAAAAGAGGGGCCGTCATTCACAGCGTTGGTGCAGCAGGGCGAGGCTGCTCAAAAGATGCCAGATAAGACCTGTTTTGCAGTGAAGAAGAATGCAGTACGAGCCAAAGCTGATGGAGGACCCCCTCACACTGCAAGTTTGTGCTAACGCCAGCGGTGGCTGGAAAGTGACTGACCCTCTGCCTAATTTATCACTCCCAGACTGTTCAACAAACTAAGTTAGTACAAAGTAGAGGAAGTTTAAAGGTGTAAGTTGGTGTCAAAGTTGGTTGGTACCTGTGTTTCTGTATTTGGAATCTGCATGAGTCCCGAAAATTTAAAATCAAACCACAGGTATTGCGGAGATATTTATAAAATAATCTTGCCTTCCTTCATATTTCCTCCAAACGAGCCATTTGGAAATTGCCAGACTTGTGACGTTTTTCCAACATGTGACGTCAGCGGGTATCTCCATATATGGTAAAGTTTCACCCAAAGATCTTTGTACGAGTACGCCATTGTAGTCCGCTGTTTTAGTCCGTAAGTTCCTTTTTTTTCTCTATCCTCTTGTTGTGGGCCACACTGGCTCGTACATGCACATGCGTCCTTCCCGTTTCCATTTCTAATACAAAGTAGCATATATTTCAAACTTTTATCTGTCAGTAGACTCGATGTGGAAATGCTAAAAACTACAACAAAACTGACGATGTTGTTTTAAACATTTTAGCAAACTAATCAAGTATAAAAAACAAAACAAAATTCATATGTACATAAGTATTCACAGAAATTTGCTCAATATTTTGTTGATGCTCTTTTGGCAGCAATTACAGCCTCAAGTATTTTTGAATATGATGTCACAAGCTTGGAACACCTCTTTGGGCAGTTTTGCTCATTGCTCTTTCCAGCACCTCTTAAGCTCCATCAGGTTGGATGGGAAGCGCTGGTTTTCATCCAGGATGTTTCTTTACATTGTTGTATTTATCTTTCACTCTATTTTTCCACTCTTCCACGGCGTGGCGCAGTGGAAGAGTGGCCGTGCGCAACCCGAGGGTCCCTGGTTCAATCCCCACCTAGTACCAACCTCGTCATGTCCGTTGTGTCCTGAGCAAGACACTTCACCCTTGCTCCTGATGGGTACTGGTTAGCGCCTTGCATGGCAGCTCCCTCCATCAGTGTGTGAATGTGTGTGTGAATGGGTAAATGTGGAAGTAGTGTCAAAGCGCTTTGAGTACCTTGAAGGTAGAAAAGCGCTGTACAAGTACAACCCATTTATTTATCATTTATTTTAATGATGAGCCTGGTTTCCTCTAAACATGATGCCTGGCATTCACTCCAACAAGTTCAAACTTTGTCTCATCAGACCAGAGAATTTTGTTTCTCATGGTCTTGAGAGTCTTTCAGGTGCATTTTGGCAAACTTTTACGAAGGAATAGCTTCCGTCTGGCCACTATACCATACAGGCCTGATTACTGATTTGTTGCAGAGATGGTTGTTCTCCTCTCTTCACAGGGGAATGCTGCAGCTCTGACAGAATGACCATCGGATTCTTAGTCACCTCCCTGACTAGACTAAGATGAAAGTAGTAATATACAGAGACATTATAGATGAAAACCAACACTTCCCATTCATTCTGATAGAGCTTGAGAGGATCTACCATGAATTGATTTACGTGGACCCCGACTTAAACAAGTTGAAAAACTTATTCGGGTGATACCATTTAGTGGTCAATTGTACGGAATATGTACTGAACTGTGCAATCTACTAATAAAAGTTTCAATCAATCAATCAAAAAAAACTGCAAAGAGGAATGGGTGAAACTGCCCAAAGATAGGTATGCCAAGCTTGTAGCGTCGTATTCAAAAAGACTTGAGGCTCTATTTGCTGCCTAAGGTGCATCAACAAAGTATTGAGTAAAGGCTGTGAATACTTACACACTTGTGATTTTTTAAATTGTTGATACATTTGCAAAAAAAACCATTCAAAAAACCATTTCACATTGTCATTATTGGGTATTGTGTGTAGATTTTTGGGGACAAAAATGAATACATTCCATTTTGGAATAAGGCTGCAACATAACAAAATGTGGAAAAAGTGAAGCGCTGTGAATCATTTCAGGATGCAAAAAGACCACCCATAAAATGGCACATCATGAAGAGACAGTGAGAAACGGACATGAAAATGGTCTGTTGAACATAATCTTTGCACAATTTTGATTAAAAAAACACCATTACATTTTATGTAGACCAAAAGGAAGTGTTTTAAACATAGAAGTAAATCATAATATGACCCCCGTAAGACCAAATCAGAGAAAGAAAACATGTCCAACCAGTGAGCAGCGTCCCCAGTGAGTCAGCCCCGCTGCAGCATTGTTAGTCCACATCACACAAGCTGCTGCCAGTGTCCAATGCATCAACATGCGTCCAAACGACAAACATTTATCCGAAAAAAATATTGAAAAGCTGAAGAAGCTGTTTCAATTTCTGTGTTATGTTATTAGCTTTGGCTCACAAACAAGCACCTTGCTTGTTGTGTTGTTTTCTTCTTTCCGTCCCTCAAAAACATCAGTGTTGCCAGATGCCTTGAGAGAAACACGCAGTAACTATGAAAACAAGTATTTTATAACAAGAGTTTCCGCAGCGCATTAAAAAGCATTAAATGTCATGAAATGGATTTTGTGAAATTTAAGGCCTTGAATGGTATTAAAAAGCATTAAATGTGATGCATTAAAAACTGTAATACAATTGTATGACTGGAACAATAATCAGTACGTCAATCCATCAAAGGATGAAAGAAAATGAATTGAGTAACGTTGCGGTCATCGTACATATTGCTACTTCTGGCTTTCAAGCTGGATACAAGAGGTATGCTATAAGGTCCGGAAGCGTTAAAAGCAGATGGACAGCTGCTGGATTGCAAAATCAAACAGCTTTTTCATTCTTTTGTCACTATAGCATACTTGCCAACCCTCCCAGATTTTCCGGGAGACTCACGAAATTCAGCGCCTCTCCCGAAAACCTCCCGGGACAAATTTTCTCCTGAAAATATCCCGAAATTCAGGCGGACTCAGGTCCATGAGGACCTGAGTCCGCTAACCCACAATATAAACAGCATACCTGCCCAATCACGTTATTACTGTAGAATGATGGAGGGCGAGTTCTTGGTTTCTTATGTGGGTTTATTGTTAGGTAGTTTCATTAACGTCCTCCCAGCGAGGCAACAACACACAACAACAGCAGTCACGTTTTTGTATACCGTAAAGCAGTTCGTCTGCCGTAAACAGCAATGTTGTGACACTCTTAAACAGGACAATACTGCCATCTAGTGCATTTGATGAAAGCACTTTTGTGCGTGCCACACAGCAATGCATCATCAGAGAGGGTGTTCAGCATGGTTCGGAAAATAGTGACAGCGAATAGAACAAGGATGGACAATTCAACCCTTAACTCAACAATGAGTAGAAGAGTGTTATGTGTGTGTATATGTGTAAATAAATGAACACTGAAATTCAAGTATTTATTTTTTATAGATAGATATATATATATATATATATATATATATATATATATATAGATATAGATGTGTATATATATATATATATATATATATATATATATATATATATATATATATATATATGTGTATATATATATATATATATATATATATATATATATGTGTATATATATAGATATATATATATATATACAATATTATGTCAGACCCACTCGACATCCATTGCTTTCGGTCTCCCCTAGAGGGGGGGGGTTACCCACATATGCGGTCCTCTCCAAGGTTTCTCATAGTCATTCACATCGACGTCCCACTGGGGTGAGTTTTTCCTTGCCCGTATGTGGGCTTTGTACCGAGGATGTCGTTGTGGCTTGTGCAGCCCTTTGAGACACTTGTGATTTAGGGCTATATAAATAAAGATTGATTGATTGATTGATATATATCTATATATATATATATATATATATATATATATGAAATACTTGACTTGGTGAATTCTAGCTGTAAATATACTCCTCCCCTTTTAACCACGCCCCCAACCACGCCCCGTCCCATCCCGACCACGCCCCCCCTTCCCCCCACCTCCCGAAATCGGAGGTCTCAAGGTTGGCAAGTATACACTATAGACGTGTAGTCCTTAACTCTTGACACCAGGTCATGTTAATGAGGAAGCTGGGCTTGTTTCATACACCTCTCCTTTTATGCCATTCTCCACATCAATACACCTGAGCTAACTTGACTAACATTAGCAACTCTCAAGACACGCTTCACATGACCTACGGTGGCCTAGCATAGACAACCAAGACAATTCTCACAACCGACCACAACTTTTATTTTCTGACATTCCCACAGTAAATGTGTAAGAGTTTCTTCAGCTGCCTGACACTTTATACATAGCTTGCGATCTAATGTACCCACTTTAAAAAAAAACTGAGGGTGTAAAATGCAATCTGTTCAAGATGGTAAATTGACTCAACTTACTTTTCAATGCACCTTTTTGGCATTTTTCCAAATATCATTCTGTGATATGTCTCTTTCTAAAATCTTTAAATCAATCATCCATTTTCAAACACATGCATCATTTGCATTCCTAGTATGATGTTCATTTGTTATTCCATAAAACCTTTTTAATTTTTTTTTATTTTTTATTTTTTAATGTATTCTGATAGAAACATATCCTCCAGGTTGTGGCTATTATAAAGCATATTTTCAGAGAATGCATTTTTGCAGCAAAATTGCTAATTATAGAATTACATTATTTATACACCTTTTGGAATCTTAATGAATAGTTTATACACTGTATCGAATCGTTCATTCACTAATCGTTCTGTTTTATAAATGAATAATTTTTTAATCTAATCGTAACCCATGTATCGCTACGCGATTCGAATCGTTCATCACAAAGAGATTTACATCCCTACTGTGGATGTACTCATGCTGAGACGAAAGCTTGAACATGAATACATGTCGGGAAAATAACAAACTGCAAAAGTGGCTGGCTGGCTAGCTTCTCAAAAATTGGTCAAGCCCGTCGATCGTGAACCCAGAGAGGCGTTCTGCAGCATGTGCAAAAAGTCTCCAAACTTTGCTCAATGGGTATCTTACGAATATCACACATGCTATTAGCTAATTATCCATCCATCCATTTTCTACCGCTTGTCTCTTTCGGGGTTGCGGGGGGTGCTGGAGCCTATCTCAGCTGCATTCGAGCACGAGTTGGCAATTAAAAGGGAGGCAGCAATTAATGGTACAAAATGTATTTCACATGACCAACAAAGCCACTTCTGCTGTCACTACCACAACTGTAAGCTGCTGCTACCACTACAGACAAATTAAATAAATAAAAATACATTCTCCGATGAAACGGTCTTGGGAGGCAATTCTAATATACGACACTTATTGTAAAATTTTCAACTATTCAAGATTATTATTGTCAAATGCTTGCAATCGCGTGTATGCAGGCAATTGTAAGTTTCAACTATATATAATAACCATATGCGGTAGGACATGGGCATAACACATTTTTAAGTGGCATTAAAAAGCAATAAATTAGATCTGCTGATACCTGAAGAAACCCTGATAATAAGGGGATAATACTCATACTTGGCAACGTTGGACAAAGTATCAGCAAAAGAGATGCGCATTAGTCCGCTCCCCAAGGCAAATGCTGTAAAATATTACTACATCATTGCATAAAACAATGTAGTTGTTTGTAATACACCCTGTTGTATTGATTTTCAAACACTATTATCTGAAAGTTAGTTTTTTATTTTGAAAAGGCATTTTACATGGAAAAATTGTGTTGTTTTGGGAGGATCAAGAATAGATTAAATTAATTTCAATGAGCGGGGCCGCGTTGAGATAAGTGTTCTGAGTTCCGATCTTAGTCCTGGAATTCATTATGCTCGTAAGTTAAGGTACCACTGTACAGTATATCAGAATCTGATTTATTGGCCAAGTATGTTTAACACACAATGAATTTTACTTGCTTGACTGTGCTCACTTTTTTCAATGCAAGAAACAAAAAGAAAAATGCTACATATTGATTTGACCATGTGAGATTTTGAAAATAATCCATAATACCTTTTAAAACATGCACCTAATTCTTGTTCATAAAATGGCATGTTGTATTATTCTATTATGGAAAAAGAACCGTTCAAATAAATGTTAATTGTGTTTTCTCACACTGTGCATTTATTACATGTTAGCTGAAAGAAGCCTCATGTCGCGTACCACCACATCATATCGGAGAGCCTTTGCTGAAGAAGGCCTTTGGACCTGTGCACATGGTAAGACATGATAGTACAGTTGAAATACACTCAACTGAAATAATTTTTGTGTTGGCTGTTCCCTTCCCAGGAAAAAATAGGAGCCGTCAACCAAGCACTTGTGAATGAATATGAAGTGCGGAGGAAGATGTTGCTGAAACGTCTAGATGTGACGGTGCAGTCTTTCGGTTGGTCAGAAAGAGCAAAGGTATGTGGCCTCTCATTTGGACATCCAGACTAGGGATGTCCCGATCCAGGTTTTTGCACTTCCGATCCGATACCGATATTGTTTTTGCACTTCCGATCCTATACTGACCGATACCGATACTGACCGATAATGGCCTATCCGAGCATGTATTAAAGTTTAAAGTTATTTAGCATACTTAGTTGTCAGAATCATGTTGAAAAGGGTTTTAGTACTCTTGATAACAACTAGCCAGCTGAATTAGGTGAGTTTGAATAATACACAATGGTTGGTAACAAGAAACTGACCTGTTTATTCAAGGATAAACACAAAATAGACAAAATTATACATGACAAACAGAAATGGCATCATTGAAACAAGGGCTGGGCGATATGGCCTTTTTTTAATATTGCGATATTTTAAGGCCATATTGCGATACACGATATATATCTCGATATTTTGCCTTAGCCTTGAATGAACACTTGATGCATATAATCACAGGAGTATGATGATTCTGTGTGTTTTGATTGATTGATTGAGTCTTTTATTAGTAGGTTGCACAGTGAAGTACATATTCCGTACAATTGACCACTAAATGGTAACACCCGAATAAGTTTTTCAACTTGTTTAAGTCGCGGTCCACTTAAATTGATTCATGATACAGATATATACTATCAGATATATACTATCATCATAATACAGTCATCACACAAGATAATCACATTGAATCATTTACATTATTTATAATCCAGGGTGTGGAGGGGGGCGCCGGATGTAAGTGTCAAAAAGACAGCCAAAAGAGTTTGATATGAGAATAAATCTAAAGTTAAAATATAGGGTAGAAATGCATCCATTTGCAGGAAATGTAGTCTTGATTTTCAACATTTTCTTTTAAGGCTTGCATGTCTACATTAAAACATTCTTCTTCATACTGCATTAATATATGCTACTTTTAAACTTTCATGCAGAGAAGGAAATCACAACTAAAAAATCACTAATTTTTTCATACGGTGTTGATCTGGAAATTTTTGTCTCAGCATTTTGATGGTGTGGACGTGTGGCACCGAACGGAGATAAGCGTCTCGACAGACATTATAATATTTGAACAATGATGACGAAAACTGTTTTCTCTGTCGTGTCGGTGTGTCGAAAATTGTTATGCGCTTATTTTTTTTATTTGATTTTGTGCATGGCATATAATTGCTATGCGCAGTGGACGTTTAAACAGTGCACAATTGCACAAGCGCGCACCTTAGAGAGAACGTTGGTCACACGGCTGCGCTAGCATCACAGCTAACGTTAGCCATGCTGCTACCTCTCTGCTCGGGGAGGGCTTATACGTGTGTGACGTATGACGTGACAGTATGTGACATATGACGTGACAGTATGTGACGTGTGTAAGAAGGTGCGCTTGCTGTCTGTGAGAAGCACAGACACAGAAAAGAGTGAGAAGAGCCTGTCGTGTAATGCCAGCAGCTAAAAGCAACTGCGTTAGAATCCACAGACCTGTGGATGTGTTGAAGGTGTGCTGGAAACGGAAATTATAGGGAGCAGCAGAAAAGTGGAATGTACTATTTAAATAGGTGCATTGGAAAACACGGAGCGGAGTTTTTTTTTATCTGGATCGGCATTTTCCCATGCCTTGCCGATACGCATTTCTTTGCAAATATTGGCGGCTGATCCGATCCAAATATCGGATCGGGACATCCCTAATCCAGACCCGCGCTTTTGAAAGTGTGAGGCACGCCTCCATGAGGGTGAGGTTGGTAGAGGACTTCAGGGGTATTATTAAAACTTAGTGTTCAAAATAAGCATCATTTATTTTTTTCACGCTTTGCAGTGACATTTCTTGCTAACAGCGATTACAATCTTGGATATGTCAAAGATTAGCAACAAAATATTTTTTTCTACAGCGACTAACACTCGTTCTTGGCCAAAAATGTTTTATTGCCTTCCATTAACCACATTTTTTTCATCTCACTGCCATCACGGTATAAAAGCATGTCTTGTAGGCATGTAATGGTTAGCTGTGTCCTGATCCAATGTTAATCAGTGTGATATCAGCAAAAAAAATGGGATCATATTGGCTTGCATGCAAAATGTCCGTTATAATTTCCTGCTGCGTTTTTCCTGGTGCAACGCTGGAAAGCCAGTAACATCTAAATGCCCTCCAATAAACACACAATGTTGGTGTTTTCTTTTTTTTTTCATTTACAAACGTTAAACATGGTAGACTTTAGGTTACGAGGCGCTGCCAGCTACACAACAGCTAAGCACACAAGCTTCACTGAACAATATTGCAGACAAAAACAGCACATTTGTTAATATAAACAAGTATCAAATAATTATTGCCGCATATTACTTACTAGAGATTTCCGATAATGGCTTTTTTGCCGATATCCGATATTCCGATATTGTCCAACTCTTAATTACCGATTCCGATATCAACCGATACCGATATATACAGTTGTGGAATTAACACATTATTATGCCTAATTTTGTTGTGATGCCCCGCTGGATGCATTAAACCAGCGTTTCTCAAAGTGTGGGGCGCGCCCCACTGGTGGGGAATAGAGACATGACAGGTGGGGCGCGAGGAACGGGAGGACATTTCACTTTAATTTTTTTTTTTTTTAATTATATTCTTAGATATTTTTTTTTTACTATGCTTTCATTTTCTATACACACTGTAAATCACTTTGTGATTATGTCTGTGGAATCCGCTATATAAATAAATGTAAATTACTTATTTTTCCTGTAGGCTTTAAATTTTTCGGTAGGAGCGAAAGTTTGACAGACATAGCAACAATAACTAATGGGGGCGGGGCTAAGCGGATCAAACTTTCGCGCGGATGGGTAGCAGGCTAATGTGTGGACCACAATTACACAAAATGGATACATTTGTGACTGGCACCTCAAAGGTCGTCGAACCAGAGCCAGAGCCAGCGCCTGCAGAAAAACAAAAATCTGACGGGCCTAATCAACCATAAAGCCAACCGAAAAGAAAATATGATGAAGGGTATCTTGCTCTTGGATTCACCGCAGTGGTGGTGGAGGCAGAGGAGAGACCCCTGTGTGTTCTGTGTCTAAAAGCGCTAGCAGCAGACAGCATGAGACCCAACAAATTAAAGAGACACCTCGAGACCACACACCCCAATCACGTCAATAAGCCACTTGATTTCTTTCAAAGAAAACTGACAGAGTACCGTCAACAGGAGAAGCGCATGGTAAAAGCTACATCAGTAAACAGTAACGCTCAAATGGCTTCATATAGAGTTGCATACAGAATTGCACAATGCAAAAAAACACATGTTATGTCCTCGGTTTCACCTATGTGCTTATTTAGGTGTCTTAATTTAATAATAATCAGACAACACGTTTCAACTCAATGCCTCGGATCGCTCCCGTTTATTAACAACTTCGAGAGTCCAAACTCTCCCTCCCTCCCGTGACGTCACACACTGAACACATGCTACGGTGGCTCGGACATGACAAAACAGTACATGACACCTCACACAATTGCTGAGCAGCTCATTCTCCCCGCTGCAATAGACCTGGTGTCAGTCATGCTTAGTTAATTTATTTATCATTGAACTTGATGCAAGTTATACCACAGCTGCACAGTTATTTTATTTATTATTGAACTTGATGTTATGTTATGTTATTGAGTTTGAATGTATACAACTTGATGTTACTTGATGTTCAATAAATTTGAAAATGTTAAGCTTGGCATTAGCGTTCTGTTGGGGCGATGGGGGCAGGTGGGGCTTGAAAACTCCCCCTTGTCCAAAGTGGGGGATGACAAAAAAAGTTTGAGAACCACTGCATTAAACAAAGTAACAAGGTTTTCCAAAATAAGATAACAACTTCAACTCAAGTTATGGAAAAGAGTGCATTATTTTTTTTTAACATGCCTCAAAACAGTAGCATGGAATTTGGGAAATGCTCTCCCTGAGATAATCCTAATACCCTCTACAACTATGGGAAATACTATACTTTGACTTTCACAAAGTGCAGTATTTTTTTATTTTTTTTAAACACGTCTCAAAACAGCTACAAAAACAATGAAGGCACACAGCTTCAGTCCAGAGTATACTAGAGTAATAAAGTAAACAATAACATAGTTCTCCTTTAGTAGACTGCCTGGCATACTGTATAACAGGAAATTATAAACTGGGCTCAATCTGCCCTGCTCTAACGTATTTGTATGAGTAACACAAATGTGCTGCAAGCTAGTGGTGAGTGCTTGAAGTGGCCTAGCAGTCAGCCAGAGCTTCTGAAATGCTGCGTTGAGACAGGGTACCTCCGTTCACTGCAAGCTGCTTTCAGTGTTTGCTTGTATTCATCGTGTATCTCCTTATGATTCTTGAAGAGGTGGGAGATCAAATTGCTTGTATTAAAGGAAGACGTCTTGGTTCCTCCTCGCATAACCAACTTTTTGCAGTGACTGCAAATTGCCAGTTTTTTATCCGTCAGACACATTTTAAAATAATCCCAAACCATAGACATGGTGTCGTTAGTCAGTCACCGAGCAAGCTCGCTTGTTAGCCACAGCTATAGCACCGGCAACAACACACTCTTGTTGTTGTTATGCTGCGCTCGCGGCGGATTGATGAGGTCATCAAGCGTCGCCAGTAAACCTCTCATGCTGCAGTCGTCAACTCCTGTGTTGTGTGTGAGAGAAGAGAGAGGGGAGGGGCTGCTGACTGGAAGACGCAACTGCTCTGTACTGCTCCCTACGTCCGTGTTTTACCCGCTATGTACAGCGGCGTTTTAAAAGTCATTAATTTTACTTTTTGAAACCGATACCGATAATTTCTGATATTACATTTTAAAGCATTTATCGACCGATATTATCGGACATCTATATTACTTACACATACAGAGTCTTCATGACAGAAGTGTATTAGAAATAGGGAAGTAACAATAAACGGTATTAATGATAACCGCGGTAAAACTCCCGACTGTCAGTATTACCGTTTTAAATCAAAATCATCCAACTACTGTGATTGATAACTGCACTTTGAAAAACTCACGGATGACAGGCGCCATCTTGCTAGCTTAGATGCTAACTGTAAAACGAGACATTAAAGGGAAACTGCACATTATTTCGAATTGTGCCTATCGTTCACAATCATTATGAAATACATGACGATGGATGTTATTATTATCTGAGCCAAGGATGTTGTTGTGGCTTGTGCAGCCCTTTGAGATACGTGTGATTAAGGGCTATATAAATAAACTTTGATTTATTGATTGATGTAATTTTTTTGCATTCTAAATATTAAATAAATGCGATCAAAAGCCTGCTTACAATGGTGCCTATGGGAGCCGTGCAATTATGTCGACAAAGTCCTTAAAAAAAACATCCAAACACCTTCATTGAGGTTTTATATACATGATACAAGTATATGGGTTATGTAGTAATGGGTACATTTATAATAACATTTAATATTTACGTATTTTGATCATTTTTAACATATGCGGCGCATTCATTTAAAAAACGCATCAAGTTTGCTTTTTTTGCTTTTCTTCATCACTGATTGTTACTCACTGCAGACTTCATGAGAGCCAACAAACATAATAAAACATCACTTACTGTGCAATGTCTGCTGTCATTAGGAAGCCGACTGCTAGGATGTTCATATATTCCCATTAAGGTGAAGAATGACTCATAATCCTCACAAAGAAACGGGGTGGGAGGGCAGGGGGACCAAGTGTCTTTTTGTGTCGTTCTGCTCATTTTTGGGTCCTAAATGGCTGTCAAAGTGTACCAATTTGTCGGAATACCTACTCAGACTGCTTCTGTCCAGGTGAGATGCATGATTTATGATCTACAATAAACTTAGGGAGCAAGGAAGTGAGGAAGCAGCAGACCACTCGATGTAAACATAGGGACACATGGTAGTGATCACGGTGTCGCAATACATAGTTCATCTGCGTTAGCGCTTATAATAACAATATCACTAATACTTGGTTAATATTCAAATCACGAGATTTACATTTTATGTGCGAAATGGAGAACAGGACCTCCCATTGGCTCTGCTGTAAGCAGACTTCCATTTATGTTCATTTCATATTTAGAATGCATTAAAAAAAATCCCATCCGTCTTGTCTTTTTTATAATGATTGTGAACGATAGGCAAAATTATTTATCGACGCAATGATCACTTCCGTGTGTCCCTATGTTTTCATCGAGTGGTCTGCTGCTTCCTTGCTTCCTGTAAGTTTATTGCAGATCATAAATTATGCATATCACCTCGACAGAAGAAGTCTGAGTAGGTATTCCGTTGGTACACTTTGACAGCCATTTAGGACCCAAAACTGGCGAGGACGAGGACTGTTGTACTTAAAAGAAACCCTGCAAACCAAGGGTGTCCAAAGCGGTCATTTTTGGCCTGCAGCTTGTTGCTTTTTTATTAGATATTACACACACTTACTTTTTCACTTATAACACAAAGCTAATGTAGCTTATACTACAGTATATTGACCTACATTGGATTGGTTTTATTATCTTTAATGCACACAGTGTATCAAATATCACAATCGTTAAATGTTTCTATATTTCTATCTATATTTTTGATTTCAGAATATTATTTATTTAAGGAACACCTGCAAGCAGTATTTTAATCTTTTATTTTAAAAATCATTAAACACAAAAGATAAGTAGTTTTACATTTTGTGTTTTCTTCCATTACTGTACCCAAAATGAACCTGGTTGTGATCTTAAAACTGAGATCCTTTCCGAATGGTTATTGGAAAAAAAAAACTTTGAAATGTGAGATTTTTACTTTACTTTACCAGATTTAATCTTGTCCAAATTTTTTATTTTCCAAAGTAAGAAAAGGCAAAAATTTACAAACTGGAAGAAAAACACATGTCAGAAGTGTTGTCTCTCTGCTTTTCTTTTGCTTCGTCTCAGGAAAGCTTTGAGGGCAAAACCCAAATGAATCAAATGGGCACTAGTAGTGCTTTTGGTTAGTTATTGTGCACTATCCACTTAAATTAGTTTAAAAAAAAAACTGAATGTAGCATTCAATACAACATATTTATTACATCTGGTTTACAACAATACTAGCATTTTCTAACTTCAATAATATATGTTTTATAAAAATGTGTTGTTGTTTATTTTATTTACTTTGTTGCTAAAATTAATTTTTTAGTTCTGTAATTTATAATCGAGTATCTGCTTGGGATTCCAAATCTGATCGAATCGGATCCGAGGGCTAAAATGTTAATCGGGACATCACTACTTATGTATCGTATGCCTATTTGTGTGCTAATGTGTGCTTAGCTGTTGTGTAGCTGCAAGTTTCTACTGGTCTATAGCCTACCATGTTTACCTTTTATAATTGACTTGACTAAAATACAAGAAAAGACCAACCTTGTGTGCTTATTGAAGGACTTTTAGATAACTGTCTGTCCAGTTTTGCATAAATAAACACGCTGCAGGACTGCTTGTATCAGAGATTATATCACACATACTTGTTTTTTTTATGATATTAGACTGAGAGCCCATATCGATATCTGATCCGGATACCCTGATAAAAAATACTGTCCCATATTTGGGTCACTATGGTAAATACCTGATTGTTTTTCCTACCACAGGCACACGCTGCAAAGTTGGCCAAAGTTTATCAGCCCCTTCGTTCTGCCCTTGGCAGCAACAGCAAAGTCTCTGTTGCCCACCTTCTTGCTGCTCGACAAGACATGTCAAAAATCCTACGTACAAGCAGCGGCAAGTCACGGGAGAAGACCGCTTGTTCCATTAATAAGGTAAGAGGAACATAGTCTGTACATTATTTGTATTAAAATGTGCATATATACTTTGGTTTAAAAACCTATTGTAGTAAAAGGAAAAGGAAATAGCATGCCCAAGCCAATAAATGGACCCGAGTTATGTGGAATAACTTATCAAGTCCTGGTCCAGAATACAAATAAAATCATGTTTAATTAAAACAGTACTTTGAGGCAATCTTCAAAGAAGAAACATGATCGAACTTAGAACAAACATGGAAAACATTTTGTTACGTTCCATCCATCCATCCATCCATTTTCTACCGCTTGTCCCTCTGATTCCATCCATCCATCCATTTCAAAAGTCTGCCCACTTCTTTTTACTGGATCTCGGCTTTTTGTAAAAACAGACTGAATTTACATAATTGAGATGTATTACTGCTAGTGACAATTAACCTTCTAAAAACCGTGTGTGCTGATTTGTTCTTATTTACGTGGCATCTAGAAAATATAGACAATAAAATTATGAAGAGAACATAATTAACACACAAATAATAAACATTTGCAACATGTAATCTAAGACTTTTAAATAACATTATATATTCTATTTTGTAACATTCCTTTCCGTTGTGCCACCTGACCTTTGCAACTTATTTTTTAATTAAACAGGCTTCTGTTTGGACACCTGTAATAAATGTAGCTTTAGCTCTAGCTAACACGTTTATACATATCCATTTTACAAAGAATAAAGATGTTAATGATAAAATAACAGTTTCATAGTTTAATACTGGTTGTACCACATGACACGTACCAACGTGCATGTGACTTCAAATAACCCTTTTACTTGAAAGCGAACAGCTGGGGTCTTATAGAATGGATGATGCAACATCCTGTTTACAGGTATTATCTTTTAACTTTGTAATAAAAGTCTGGTGTTTTTGGTTGAGCCACTCCAACATTTGACAAAAACATCATAATACTAGGTATGTTTATTTGTACGGACAGGTATGCCACATGCCATTCTGGGGGTTCTAAATGCCAAAACATTAAAATAATATATATTATTCCAATGTAGTGAAACCTTATTCAAACCAAAAAACTGGGAAGTTAAGTAAACTAGTTACATCATCTAAAAACTAAATCATTGGACACACAAATATGCATGTCATGCCATTGACCCATTATTAGATATTCCTCTAAAATGTGGATGTAAACTTTAAATGTTCTCATTCATCAAGTCATTGTATTCTCAGGGGATTGAATTGATGTTTTATCTAAGCAGGCAATATATAATTTCATGCTCACAGACTAGACAGGGCAGATGGAGTTTGAGGGCATGGTGTTAGTCGCCAAGTATATTAACCTCTTAGGTGAGCGGTACCTTTTAATCTAGAATGGTTTCACTCTTTTGGGACGCAAAACGACGCTTGTTATGATTCAACAGAGAGAGACCTCTGCCAGCCAACGACAGTCGTTTGAGTGGAATCACCCTCGTTAGTATATATTGTCTTCAGCTGTAACTATGGTCATGTTGGCTATGTGAGGTCACCATATACATCAAGGTTACCATGTCACATATCTCCCACATACAATGCTGTTCTTTAGTTCCTTCATTAAAGATGTCTAAGTTTATCAGCATCCATCCATCTATTTCTACCGCCTGTCCCTCGTGGGTCATGGGGTGCTGGAGCCTATCCTAGCTGCACATTTGGGCAGAAGGAAGGGTACGGCATTTGAGTTTATATTTTGCTCACAGTTTTTGATGACAGTTCAGCTTTCACAGTATTCCAGTATTCACACACCATTTATCCAGAACGAGTCATATTTAGTTACGTAGTTAAAGGGGAACTGCACTTTAAAAAAAATGTTGCCTATTATTCACAATCATCATTAGAGACAAGAAGACAAAAGGGTTTCGGTTTTCTTTGCGTTCTAACTAAAAAATTGGCTCATTCTCGATGGCTAGCAATGTAGCTAATGGGAGCAATCAATTCTACCTTTTAAATCACTTTAAAAATGAATTCAAAAACCGTCAACATTACTTAATTTACGTCCCATAACTTAATAACCAAGCTGTAGCAACATTGTTATTGTAAGAGCGAACACTGAGGAACTCTTTTTCTATCGTAACAGTGCTTCTGAATTTGCTGTAAAAGCTAACTAGAGCAAGAGATAAGGTAGCTTCTACGTCAGCATGAAACACGCTTAAGTTTGTAATGCACAACACAATGCCATAGGACAACAATCTTAAGGAACAAATGCTTACATTTTGTGGCTGATCAAATTTCTTTCTGGATTCAGGACTTTTTTTTTGCGATTGGGAGGTCGGATCGACATCGTTTCTACAATGTTAAATTGCGCTTATTTTGCAAGGCTCAACTCCTGTGTGTTTATTCTAGTTGTCCCGCCTCCACCCACAGAGACAGTGATTAGGTGAATAACAAGAAAGTCCACTCCGTTTCTTTCATTCCGCCATATATACTGTAGCTCAAAAAGTAATAGGTGGATCTTGATTACACTTTCAGGAAATGTTAGAAATGGGATTAAAAAAAACAAGTGCTTACATTTTGGGGCTGATCCAGATCACTGTCTGGATTCAGGACTTTTTTACTATTGGGAGGTCGTGCCTGGCGGAGGTCTACCTTCTCGTCCTTTTGTAGTTTCTACATAAGGCCTTTTCTGAATAATTTTCCTTCTTTTGTTTCCCAACAGGTTCTAATGGGTCGAGTGCCAGACAGGGGAGGCCGTCCCTGTGAGATTGAGGCCCCCCCTCCAGAGATGCCGTCTTGGCAAAAGCGTCAGGATGCCCCCCAAGGTAGTGGACACTATGGTGCTGGCGGGCACGGCGGTAGCAGAGGAGGTTATGATCAGTACTCTCAAGGGCGAGGGGGCCCTGATAGGAGTGGCACCGAAAGGGGGGGCAGGGGAGGAGGCGGCAGAGGCGGGAGGGTGCAAGGAGGTTGGGGGGAGGGTGCAGGAGGAGGACGAGGCGGTTACAACCAGGGCCAGTATCAAGATTCAGGGGTCCATCATGGGGGAGGCGGAACAAGAGGTGCTTATAGAGGAAACTACCAAGGAGCCCCCCAGGAGTCCAGCCACCACGCAGGTTACCATGACAATCAGCACCAGAATGGAGGCTGGCATCAGGAGCGAGGCGGGGGTAGAGGTGGCCGTGGACGAGGGGGACGAGGCGGACGAGGGGGGAGAGGAGGCCTGAATTTGAACCAAGGAGGACAATTTGAACAGTTTTTCCAACATGGCGGACAGCACTACAACCAAGCTGGCTTCAATCAAAGCCGCCACTACACCAGTTGAAGATTTGGGCAGGACTTTGTGCACACATCCTTTCTAGGCCTTATCAAGCATGATCACGCTTAATATTTTTACAGTGGAACCCACTTAAGTTGACCCCGTTTATTTTGACATAGCCACCATTTTCTTATTATTACTAAAAAGTGCCCCTTAAGTCGATGTCGACACTCATGGTGGACCGCTTTTGTCGACATAAAAAGTAAGTGCCAAAGAGGTGATTTCTATTAAAAAGGTCAGTTTATGTTGACATTTGTTGTAATATAATCATTAAGCAGCAACATAACTACGGTCTAATTACGCAATGTTAAAACCTGCACTCACTGACTTCCTGTTCAGTGCAAAGTATTCTTCAAAATAAAAGCATGCCAGTCTTTACCTGGATTCTACCACAGAAACTGACAAATTGCACACTTATCTATTCTAGATTGTCAGCCACTTTATAGGTTAAATACTTAGATCCTACACCGTTCCCTCAGACTGGAGTGGTCCTATCTAGTCTGCGAGCATGAAACGATGAAGTCTGCTATGACGAGAGTCGAAAAGTCCAGTCTCCACAGCTTTGTGCGTGGATGAAAACTTTGTCATTTAATAATCAAAACATACAAGCAAATTAGCAGAAGCTCTGTTGGATAAGAAATAATTGTATGAAAATAA